>NW_021941454.1:497239-588199 GCF_902148855.1 Sphaeramia orbicularis | reverse complement strand
CATCATCATATTCAACATCCACATATTCAACTTCCATATATTTAACATCCTCATATTCAACATCCACATATTTAACATCCTCATATTCACTTCCCATATTTAACATCCTCATATTCAACATCCACATATTTAACACCTCATATTCAACATCCACATATTCAACATCCACATATTAACATCATCATATTCAACATCCTCATATTCAACATCCTCATATTCAACATCCACATATTTAACATCCACATATTCAACATCCTCATATTCAACATCCACATATTTAACATCCTCATATTCAACATCCTCATATTTAACATCCTCATTCAACTTCCACATATTAACATCATATTCAACATCCTCATATTCAACATCCTCATATTCAACATCCACATATTTAACATCCACATATTTAACATCCACATATTCAACTTCCCATATTAACACATCATATTCAACATCCTCATATTCACATCCTCATATCAACATCCACATATTTAACATCCCATATTTAACATCCACATATTCAACTTCCACATATTTAACATCATCATATTCAACATCCTCATATTCACATCCTCATATTCAACATCCTCATATTCAACTTCCACATATTTAACATCCTCATATTCAACATCCACATATTTAACATCATCATATCAACATCCTCATATTCAACATCCTCATATTCAACATCCACATATTTAACATCCATTCAAACATCCTCATATTCAACTTCCACATATTTAACATCATCATATTCAACATCCTCATATTCAACATCCTCATATTCAACATCCTCATATTCAACATCCACATGTTTAACTTCCACATATTCAACTGTGGTCCTCAGTGTCTCAGTGTTGGACATTGGACAGTATGGACGTTCCTTTTTCGTCCTGCCTCATATTACCCAGAATGCCTTGCGTCGTCGTCCTGCTCCTGATCTATGCGTGCTTTCCTGAACTTGCAGAATGATGGGTTTGTTTACCCGACTGGGCGCAGACACGTGGTCCGTCTCTGTCCTCATCCATCGTCTCCGTCTCAGTTAAATAAACAGCGTCGGCGTCTGTCAGCGGCGCCGCCGTCCGCTCTGATGAGGATTAATTCACCTCTGATGAGGTCCTGGTCCAGACCGCCCCTGTTTGGGTCTCAGGGGGGTTTCAGGGGGTTTCAGGGTGACGGATGTGGACTCCTGGTCCAAACACCAGGACGCCTGTGGACATAATGTGTCCACTGTCCTCCGCTCAAACTCTGACTTCATTCACATCACAGTTTTCTTCATCGCTGACGTTGGACGGACACCATCATCATCATCATCATCGTCATCGTCATCATCATCGTCATGTGGGACGGGGTCTGTACTGGTCTGGAAAAACCACCTGTGGACTCTGAGGAAGAGGAAGACGAAGAAGAAGAGGAAGATAAGATGATGACAAGGATGACGATGAAGAAGAAGATGAAGAAGGTGAAGAAGAAGAGAAGAAGAAGATGAAGATGAAGAAGATGAAGATGAAGAGGAGAAAAACACAAAGACAAAGAAAATGAAGATAAGAAGGAGATGAAGATGAAGACGAAGAGGGTGAAAATTAAGATGATGAAGAGAAAATGAAGAGAAAGACAAAGAGAGGAAGATGAATAAGATGAAGATGAAGAACCGTGGATTCTCAGCGGTCTCACATCTGTGCACAGAACATAATGTGCGTCTTCAGGATGAAAATGTAACATTAAACCTCCTGCGTCGCCGTTGAACAGCGCCCTCTGCTGGAACGTCACAGTGTGAATCCCAGCGTTTCCATAAACATAAACATTTCAGAATTTCACGTCCGAAAATATTCATGAAATCAGAAAAGTTCAAAAAAGTTCAAATTCTACAAACTAAACAAGTGGTTCCAGGCACAACAAGCCCCGCCCCCTCACAGTGTTGTATCTTATTTTGTCATGGATCCAGCTGATGTCATCATGTCTGTGCGTGTGCTGATGTCATATCAATATCCTCTATATATGTGACAAGTTTGAAGTAATTGAAACAAAATTGATGTTTTTATAGACATTTGAAATTTCACCCATTAAAAGTAAACGGAAGAAAACTTTAAAAAATTCATTAAAAAAATTTGAACTTTGACCTACTGTTCCAAAATGTAATGAGATCCATTCTGGGTCACTGGTAATCTAGTAAGTCAATTTGGTCTGAATTCAACCAGTAGTTTTGTTGATACACACGTGAAATTTCACCCTTTATAAGTAAATGGAGGGAAAAAAAAGAATTTTAAAAATTCATAAAAATTGAAACTTGGATTTATTTTTCCCAGAATGTAATCACATCTATTCTGGGTCACTGGCAATCTGTAAACCCATTTGGTGTGAATTCAACCAACGGTTTTGCTGCTAGAGTGTAAACAAACAACAAACAAGTGGTGCCAGGGACAACAAGCCCCGCCCCTCACACATGTTTCACCCATTATAAGTAAATGGGAAGATTTTAAAAATTCATAAAAATTTTAACTTTGACCTGCTGTTCCAAAATGTAATGAGATCCATTCTGGGTCACTGTAATTTATGAAGTCAATTTGGTCTGAATTCAACCAATAGTTTTGTTGATACACACATGTGAAAATTTGTCCATTATAAGTAAATGGAAAAATAAACATTTTAAAAATTCTAAAAAATGGAAACTTGGACCTACTTTTCCCAAAATGTAATCACATCTATTCTGGGTCACTGCTAATCTTAAACCAGTTTTGGTCTGAATTCAACCAATAGTTTAGCTGCTAAAGTGTAAAAAACAAACAAACAAGTGGTGCCAGGGACAACAAGCCCCGCCCTCACACATATTTCACTCATTATAAGTAAATGGAAAAAAAATATATTTTTAAAAATTCATAAAAAATGGAAACTTTGACCCATTTTTCCTAAAATGTAATGAGATCCATTCTGGGTCACTGGTAATCTATAAAGTCATTTTGGTCTGAATTCAACCAATAGTTTTGTTGATACAGACATTTGAAATTTCACCTATTATAAGTAAATGGAAAAATAAACATTTAAAAATTCAAAAAATGGAAACTTTGACCTACCATTCCCAAATGTAATCACATCTATTCTGGGTCACTGCTAATCTATAAACCCAGTTAGGTCTGATTCAATAATAGTTTTGCTGCTAGAGTGTAAACAAACAAAGAAACAAACAAACCAAAAACAATACCCCTTTCTCTCCTTTGGGGGGCGGGGTCATAAAGGATTCAGTCCCATCCTGGTCTCGGTGGTTTGATGTGAACCTTCTAAAACCTGGTTCCTCTGTTTTTATCAGATCACAGATTCGCTGAACCGTCATATTTATTGATTTACGTCTCATGTATCGTGGAACGTGACTCCTCTGAACAGAGTCATGTGACTCTAATTCCACCGACATTAGAGCGTCGTCCTCCTCGTCTTATCGACGTGAAGGTGAAGGTTGATGGAAAAACCCTGAGGGACACCGTCCAAAGCCTCCGATCAGACATTTACAGATGGGAAAAGTAAAAAAACACAAGACTTTAACTTTAATGTCCATGTTTAAACTGGACACATGGTTTCGATCGTCGTCTGTAAAGGATGAACCAGGAATGAGAGCAGGGCCGTCAAACTGCTTTAGTTCAGTTCCACATTCAGCCTAATATGATCTAAAGAGGGCCGGACCAGTCAAATATTATAAACAATAATAGGATAAGAACTGACTAATAACATCAACTCCAAGTTTCCTCTGTTTTGAGTGAAAAAAGTCAGTCTGTGATGAAAATGTTCACATCTACGAACTGTACTTGAACATAACACGCACAAATATGAACAACCTGAAAATTCTTAAGAAAAATAAGTAAAATTTTAACAATATTATGCTTTAGTTATTGTTTATACATGTGCATCGCGACTCACAGATCACAGAGGATCTACAAACACAAAACATTTAATAACAGGCAGAATATTGATAAATTTAACATAATTCTCTTAAGACATTTCAGGTTATTTACATTTTTATATAAAGGCGAGTCTGTAAATCTAAACATTTTTGTGTAATTTTTTTTTTGTTTTAGTTTTTTTTTTTTTTTTTTTTTTTTTTTTTGCTGTTTTCATTATTTATAGGTTGTTATGATAGTATTTCACTGGTCTGACCCACTTTAAATTGAATTGACCTAAACTGATTTGAACATCCTTGATTATTAATATCTTCAGTGTAATTTTTGCATTCCACAAATTCATCCCACAGGTCGGATCGGAGCCTTAGGGGCGGGTTTTGGCCCCCAGACCACATGTTTGACCTGCATGCATGAATTCAAGTGAATAAATGATGATAAACTCTAACATAAATTGATGACATGATGGGATTTTAATCAGGATTAAAGGAAAATCAGTCACTTTTTTCATCTAAAACTTCAGTGAAATAAAAAATCTGCTGATAATCTAAAGGAAACTGCTACTTTATCATCATTTACAGAAGGTGAAAATCAGAGCAGATGAATGAACAGACTCAGATGTGTGACCCTCCTGTTACTGGAAAATGGTTCAGTCCAAACAGCTGCAAGACGAGGTCTCACTCTGACTGGAAAACACAGACCTAAAACACAAAACAGAACCGGTCTGAACCAGGCCACGTCCCAGTAAAACCACGTATTAACCAGTCTGAGAATAAACCCATTTACATCATATTAGATCCTATTCAGATGGATCCTAATAAACACAAGTCCTTCTGGTAGTAGAACCTCAGACTTCCTGGTCCAGTGGGTCCTCAGTCCTCAGTCCTCCTGGTCCAGTGGGTCCTCAGTCCTCCTGTCCAGTGGGTCCTCCTCAGTCCTCCTGGTCCAGTGGGTCCTCCTCAGTCCTCAGACCTCAGTCCTCCTGGTCCAGTGGGTCCTCAGTCCTCAGACCTCCAGTCGGAGTGAGACCTCCTCCTCTCTTTCCTATCATAAACCATCTCTGCGCCGGGCTGTTCTTCCTCTCGTGCATCGGTCGGTCGTCGGTTCCGCCTCTCCTTCCATCCGCCTGAGGACCGGGTCCCGGACCTCCAGACCCGCCCGAGGACCCCCACCCCTCCTTCCTAGTCCGGGTTCGGGTCTCCCGTCCGGACCGCGGACCCGCAGAGTCCGGGTTTTTCCGTGTTCGTGTCTGTTGGAGATGCTGTCATGTGAACAGACGAGGAAACCCGCGGAACCGGACCAGGACCAGGACCAGACCAGGACCAGGATCGATCCGTTTGGAACCAGGAAGTGCAGACGTAAACGTGACACGGAGATGAACCGCGACTTCCGGTTCGATCTGCGGCGATTTCACCCCGAACTGCGGAAGAACCATCTGGGTTCAACAGGATCTGACATGTTGAAGAAGGATCTGGATCTGGATCTGGAGAGGATGAAGATGAAGATGATGAGGAGGAGGGATTAGCGCATCTGCATCAGCTGATCCGGAACAGGATCAACGAGGAGGAGAGGCTGAAGTCCGTGAACGCATCACCCAGCATCCTCCTCCTCCTCATCTGATCTGAAACCACAGAGAGAGACGGAACCAACATCTGGGACAACATCCAGCCCCGAACGGAACCAGACCAAGAACGGAACCAGACCAAGAACAACTCAAAGTCCAGTTCTAGTGAAGAACGTTTCCTCCAGTTTTCCTGTTTGGACCTGGTAACTGTTCTTCTCCACCGGTTCTCCTCTGACCCCAGTTCTTCGGTTCTGGTACCAGGGTTCTTCTCCATCGGTTCTTTGGTTCTGGTACCAGGGTTCTTCTCCACCGGTTCTCCTCTGACCCCCGTTCTTCGGTTCTGGTATCAGGGTTCTTCTCCATCGGTTCTCCGGTTTCTGGTACCAGGGTCGTCAGTCCTGATGCTGGACTCTGGGACCATGAAGGACTCGTGTCGGATCTGTGCTCGTGAACTCTGTGGGAACCAGCGCAGATGGATCTTCCACCCGACGTCCAAGCTGAACCTGCAGGTTCTGCTGTCCCATGCCCTGGGCCGGAGCTGACCCGGACGGCCGCGGCGAGTTCGCCTGCTCCAAATGCGCCTTCATGCTGGACCGGATGTACCGCTTCGACACGGTGATTGCCCGGGTGGAGGCGCTGAGTCTGGAGCGGCTCCACAAGCTGCTGCTGGAGAAGGACCGCCTCCGCCAGTGCATCGGTGGGCTGTACCGGAAGAGAACAACGCAGAGGACGGCGCCGCCCCCTGGTGGCGTGGTGGTGACGGAGGCAGAGTCAGAAGACTCTCATGTGTTGGATCTGTCTGCGCTGCAGGACGTCCGCTACTCGGACATGGTCCAGGGATCTGGCGTACTCTGTGTAGTCGTGGGCAGATAAGAGAGGACCCGGCTCTGGACCAGAACCTCCACCTGCAGACCTGCCCTGGACCGGACCCCTGTCTGGACAAACCGCGGCGCTGCAGGGCTGCGCGGCGCTCCGGGTGGCGGACTCAGACTACGAGGCCGTGTGTAAGTTCCCCGTAGCGTCGGGAGGCGGAGCACGTCCTGCGGCCCGTCCACCCGTACTCGGCGGGTCCTTCAGGGCCGAGGCGGCCCCCGTCACCTGTGAGACCGATAAGACCCTGTGCGACTTGAACCCCAGTCCGTCGTCGTCCGTGGAGTCTCTGGACACGGCCGTGGACGTGGGCTGCCTCAAGGACCGGACGACCCAGGACCGGACCGAGGCCCAGAGGAGGCTCTGGGCCAGGGGTGTGGCCTGGAGCGACGCCCCAGCGGAGGGCTCCGTGTCTGGGCTGGGCCTGCTGCTGGGCCTGCTGCGGGCTGGGACTACCAGCCTGTCAAACCGCACCGGGGCAGCAGGCTCCCGGTCCTGATCAAAGCCAGACTGGACCCGGGTCTCACTCTGCCGCTGAGGAGTCCGTATGGGGGGGCGCAGACCGGACCCGGACCCCCTCCGGGCCACGCCAGAGGTCGTGACCCCGTGTCCTCTGCAGGAGCTGGTGGACATGGAGGAGCAGTGGACGGACGAGTACGTCCAGTGTGGACCGTTTCGGTTCCAGCATAGAGAGAACCACTGGACCTGGAGACCCTGAGCCCTGAGCCCTGAGCCCTGACCCCTGACCTCTGACCCCTGACCTCTGACCTCTGACCCCTGACCTCTGACCTCTGACCTCTGGACATTCACTCACTGTCAGTTTTATCTGAACTACAGTCATGAGGTTGAAACAGTTCATAAAGTATCAGGACGTCTGACAGTTCAGATCAGTTTATTCGTTTAAAACTTAATTAATGATGAAAATATTAAATGTAATTTCACGTTAGAGTCACATGATAAAACAGAATAAAACACCAGATGAGACAGTGAATTATAGAAAAACAAAATAAAACAGGAGTTGATTAAACACAGAACAGAGATCAAAATAAAAGTACAGATCAGCGTTAAAGACGTTTAATGAGACGTGGTGGAGATGTTCAGAACGTTCTAGAAGAATGAAGATTTCAACCATTAAATGAACACATGAATAAACCAGATGAAAACATACAACGGTCAGAACTCCAGCATTACAGATGGAAAAAATATTTAAACAAGACAAAAACATCCAAATTGTCCAACCAGAGCGTCTTAAATGTGAGTGTTTCCTGTTTTCTTTCCTCGTCTGTGATTTGAATTAAATACGGCGTCACTTCGTCGTTTCATCGAACACATAATAATCAGATGAAATAACACATCATCAGTGTTGGGGATCTGTCGTCGTCATCTCCGCTGACGAAGCTGAACGCTCCTCTCCTTGAGTACCCTCTCAGGGAGAATAAATACCCGTCCTCCTCCGTATCTTAGCAACAGTCCCATTACCATGGAAACAGTCTCCAAGCACCGCAGCGGCGGTGAGTCTGTGTGAGGCTGAGCTCGTCTCATCCGGCTTCATAACTTCTATTGTTATGTTAATGATTAGTCTGAGAACAGCTACGAAAAAAAACACAGAAGAAGAGACGGCGTCTGGACGGACAGGCACATGGACGCATTGGACAGACGGGTTCACGGACAGACCCAACATGTGACCTGATTTAAACTGGGTCAAAATAATCAGTGAAATATGGAAGAAAATGCACAAAACAGACCAAAATCTACAAAATAATCAATAAATATGGAGAAAAAAAATGCATAAAATACACAAAATAATGAATAGCATATGGAACAAAATGCACAGAATAGACAAAAATCAGCAAAATCAAAGTATGGAACAAAATGCAAAATCAATAGAATATAGAATAAAATGCACAAAATAGACCATAGTCAACAAAATATGAATAAAATATGCATCAAAACGCACAAAATTGATCAAAATCAACGAAAAATAAATAGCATATTAAACAAAATGCACAAAATAGGTCAAATCAATCAAATAATCATAAAATATACATTAAAATGCACAAAATAGACAAAAATCTACAAAATAATCAATATGTATGGATTCAAACACGTATGAAACATCATATATAAGTCAAATATTCAGCCTTTTAGTTTTTATTTCTGCGTCTGTTTTCATGGTTTTCATTTCACCGTTGGTTCAGACGGACTCGTCTGAAACTCGTCCACTGACACTGATCACAACAACACAAATAAGGAAGTCCCAGCCCGTCGCCACGGTAACAGCCGCTTCCTCAGGAAGTCATCCAGCAGCGACAGGACAACGCTGACACACGACGACGGTTCAGTTGAACTGGGTTTAACCTTTAATAATAAACACATGTGGGCCACAGTGGAACCAGAACCAGAACCACAACTGAACCGTCTGGGATGTTCCACAGTTGTTGTTGTTGTTGACGTGGTTGTTGTTGTTGTTGTCATTGCTGTTGCTGATTTGTGTTGTTGTTGTTGTCATTGCTGTGTTGTTGTTGTTGTTGACATGTGTTGTCGTTGTTGTTGTCATTGCTGTTGTTGTTGTTGACGTGTGTTGCGTTGTGTGTTCCAGCGGGTTGTAGATGAACAGCAGAGTCGACTCAGTCGCTACGAAGACGCCGCCGCTCAGTGTGTGAACGAACTGAACCAGGCCCAGAACCAGGTCCGCTCGCTCCAGAACAAGATCCGACTGAGCGAGACCCGGAACCAGGTGAGACCGGGTCACCAAGGACCTGAACCCAGACTGACTCTCTTAACCCAGACTGACTCTGTTAACCCAGACTAACAGCTTAAACCCAGACTAACAGTTTAAACCCAGACTAACAGTTTAAACCCAGACTAACTGCAGACTGGTTGTTTTTTTGTTGTTTTCTGTAGAAGCTTCAGGAACGTCTGGGTGAGATGGAGCTGGAACTCAGATCAGCTCGAGAAGAAGCTCAACAACAAGAAAGAAACCTCCAGAACATCAGCGAACCATGAGGTCCAAAGAGGACAGGTAGACACAGAGACGGGGGGTGGGCGTAATGTTCTTCTAAATGTTCCTTGTGTGTTCTCTGTGTGTTTTAAATGTTCCTTGTGTGTTCTCTGTGTGTTCTAAAGTTCCTTGTGTGTTCTCTGGTGTTTTAAATGTTCCTTGTGTTCTCTGTGTGTTTTAAATGTTCCTTGTGTGTTCTCTGTGTGTTCTCAATGTTCCTTGTGTTCTCTGTGTGTTCTAAATGTTCCTTGTGTGTTCTGTGTGTTCTAAATGTTCCTTGTGTGTTCTCTGTGTGTTCTAAATGTTCCTTGTGTGTTCTCAGGCTGCAGAACTCTACAGGGTCATTGAAGAACAGAACAGGATGTTGTGTTCTCTCAGAGAACTGACCAATCGCAGCCAAATGCAGCAGCTCCAGGTTTGAACACTGACACCATTCAGCAGCACTGATGCATTATGGGAAATTAAATAAAAATCAGTCAGATGGCTGAAGTACTCATGAGTTCAGACTTGTGAATTCGGCAAGTATGATCCTGGTCCTGGTCCTGGTCCCGGTAGTCCTGGTCTGACTGGTCTGTGTCTCTTTCAGGTCTCGGGTCAGAGAGTCTTCGGGGTCAGGGTGAGGTCCTGGCCCTGCAGGCCTCTCTGTTCCAGGCCCAGCTGGATCTGCAGGGTCGCGGGCCCAGAGACAGGCCTCCAGGACCCAGGAGGACCTGAACCGAGCCCTGCAGAGACTGGAGAAAGACCTGCAGGGGCGCTGCAGCACCGCAGGGAGACCCAGAGACACAACAGGTGAGGATCCACGTGGACCCAGGAGTCCTGGTCCTGGTCTGGTCCTGGGTCGGGTGGCCTTACTGACTGCCTGTGTAAATACATGTCTGTGATGCCTTCAGGAGCTGCAGATGGCATTGGAAAAGGCACGTTCAGATCTGCAAGAGAGAGAGGAGCAGCTGAACGAGGCTGAGCGCGAGAGGAAGAGAGAGGAAGAGGAGAGAGAGACGAAGATCAGAGAAATGAAGACCAGTTTGGACCAAAAAGACCAGCTGATCCAGGTCCGAAATACACAAAATAAACACAACATACACACAAAATACACACAAAATATACACAAATATACAAAGACCGGCTGACCCAGGAGCAGTAGTAACTGATGTCCTCAAGACTGTAAACCCTCTGAGTGATACAGGAGTGCTGTCATGTCCTCCTGTCTGTGAACGCCTCACTCATAAACACACATCATGTCCACTTCCTGAATGTACACAAACATGGAGATGTTTGACAGGTTAACATCTGATGTGTGTGTGTGTGTCCTTCAGGAGTACACTGAGCTGATGGACGAACCCAAGGACAAGAGGGACGGACTACTGGTCAAACTAAGACAGAGGATCAAGGACCGGGACCGGGCCCTGGAGGTAAACAGCAACACAAGCGGACAGTAACAACAACAACGACAACAACAACACAATGACAAAAACAAACCACAAAAAACAACAGGTGTTCAGAACTCAGAGCTCCTCCTCACCCTGAACGCTGTGCATGTGGATCGACTCTTTCTGTTTAAATTCAACAGTTTCCAGGTTGTTCCATACACAGAAACAGTTGAATCTGGTCCCAGTCATGTGTCTGTCCAATTAGATTCAATTCACATCAATATTAGTTGAGTTCTAATTTTAAATGTGTGGGAAATGGGATTTTCAATGTTCAGTGTAAATGTCCACAGAGTCCACATTCCACAGTGGATGTGGACAATTTAGTTCCACATACAAGAGATTGTTCTAAGCTACAGGTGGATCCAATTGGAGGTTATCGAGTCGTTTTAATTTTTTTATGAATTTTGGAAATGTCTCAATGATGACAGATGGAAAATTGCAGATGTTGTGACCTTGCTGTGACCTTGAACTTTGTCCTACTGGGACCAAAATGGAATGTGTTGGTCCCAGGGCCTAGGCCTATCTGTGGGAAAGATGGGTGGAAGAGTTTTCACCTAAAGTTGAGAACAAACAAACACACAAGCAAAGTGATCACAATACCTCCTGGCAGAGGTAAGAATTAAAACACGACAACTGGACAGTGACTCAAAGAGACAACAGCCTACAGACCCAGACCAGCAGCAGATCCTCCTCTGAACGCCGGTTCTGTTCTGTTCCTGGTTCCTTCAGAGAGCCGTGGATGAGAATCCGTTTGTGTGGAGGAAAAGGACGAGCAGATCCGTCAGCTTCAGCTTCTGCTCAGAGAGAAGGACCGAGACGTGGAGAGGCAACGCTGTGTCCTGACCAACAACCAGGAGACCATCAGCGTAAGAACCCCACCCCCGACCTCTGACCCCCAACCCCTGACCTCTGACCCTGACCTCTGAACCCTGTCTGTCTGCCCCCCCTACCCAGAGTCTGGAGGTCCTGGTCCGGGGCAAGTCTTAGAGCTGGACCAGGTGTGTGAGGCCTGGAGGAACGTCCAACAGCAGGGAGCGGAGTCAGAGGAGCACCACCGCCGAGACCTGAGGGAGAGGGACGCCCATCATCAGCCAACTGCAGACAGCGCTGCATGGACGCCACAGGAGGCACAGGTACCGGGGGAGGGGCTAGAGAGGGTCCAGGTACTGGGGGGAGTAGCTACAGGATGCCAAGTTACCAGGGGAGGAGCAGCTGCAGGAGGTACAGGTACCGGAAGGAGGGGCTAGAGGGGTTCCAGGTACTGGGGGGAGGGGCTATAGGAGGTACAGGTACCAGGGGAGGGGCTACAAGAGGTACAGGTATGAGGGGGAGGAGCTAGAGGGGGTCCAGGTACTGGGGGGAGGGGCTCCATGAGGCCAAAGTACAGGGGGGAAGGGCTAGAGGGGGTACATGTACCGGGGGAGGGGCTACAGGAGGCACATGCATGAGGGGGAGGGCTAGAGGGGGTCCAGGTACTGGGGGGAGGGGCTACAGGAGGTACAGTTATGAGGGGGAGGCGCTAGAAGGGTCCAGGTACCAGAGGGAGGGGCTACATGTGGCGCAGGTACCAGGGGGAGGGGCTACATGAGGAGCAGATATGACGGGGAGGGGCTAGAGGGGGTCCAAATAGTTAAGCATGTCACTGGTCATGTTAACATTATGTTTCTTCTCCTCCTCCTCCTCTTCCTCCTCCTCCCCCTCCTCCTCTTCTTCCTCCTCCTCCTCCTTCAGGACCTCCGCTGTTCCCTGCTCACTCAGGTCCAATCATCTCCCAGAGACGTCCTGGAGGAGCTGAAGGTCCGCCTCCAACTCAAGGACCGCCTCTTCCAGGAGGTTCTGGCGGACCGGACTCGTCAGGCCCAGGAGCACCAGGACCAGGTCCAGGATCTGCTGAGAACCATCAGTAGCAGAGACCAGTACATCCAGGTACAGAAGGTTCTGGGTCCGGTTCTGGGTCTGGTTCTGGGTTTGGTTCTGAGCTAATGTTCCGTCCGTGTCCAGGAGTCCAGCGGTCGTCTGGGTGAGGTGATGGAGGAGCAGACGTCCAGGCTGCAGGAGCTCCGCCGACAGCTCAGCTCGGCTCCAGGACCCGGACCCGGACCCGGACCTGGATCCGGACCGGGCTGGACCGTGGACCTGGACCTGGACCTGCAGGCGGTTCAGGAGGAGCTGCGTCTGGCTCTGAGGAGGAACCAGGAGAACCAGGACCTGATCAGAACTCAGACCACCAGACTGGAGTCAATGGGGCGGAGCCTGAGGGCCAAGGATGACATCATCAGGGTCAGTTACTTCATTTATTTAGTTACTGTTATTAACCTTTATTTAACCTGTTTGAGTCCAAAACAGATTTATTATATTCTTCTGTTCATTGCTGACTCATTTTGGTTTTAAATAATCAACATGTTCATCAGTTTGTGTTTGTACTCAGATCTGCTCTCAGCAGGTCCACCCTGTTACCACAAAATATGGTTTAATATCAAACTTTTCAGAAATTCTAAAAATATCTGTTGATCATTCCACAGTCCTCCTCAAAGATGAGCGACTTCAACTCAGTGTCCAACATGTGGATATAAGACTCTAACTTTAGCCTAAACTGTCCTCCCTGTCCATGATGTTTACATGTATTTGTCTGTAACAGGGTGGACTTATTGGTTTCATATTTTCTGGTCTGTTTGTACTTTGTTTGTTGTAAAAAAACTATGTGGGAGCTTGACCAACATACATTTAGTTTTTTTTTTATATTTGTTTTTATTGGAAAAGGAGTAAGATATCTCAGCTTTACCATTCATATATATACATATATATACATACACACACACACACACATATATATATATATAGTTTTTGTATTTCTTATTTTATACATACAGTGTCAAACAGAAAACAAAGCTAATTTAGCGCATGCATCCCTTCCAACAAAAAGATTTTCCAACTTCCATCAACACAACAGTCCACAGATTGTATGAGTGCAGTAAGTCGCAGATCTAAAGAAATAATTAGAGAGAATCGGATTTCACAAAATCACTGACAAAAGACAACAAATCACCTTTAAAAACTGGCTACATGTGACCATGGAAATGCAGTGACTATGCTAAGCTAAGCTAACAGAAGGGCTAAGCTAAGCTAACAGAAGGGCTAAGCTAAGCTAACAGAAGGGCTGTGAGAACAAGACAACCTGAGCACTGCAGCAAAACCCTTCTGCTCACTGATCTACCTCATTAATACCTCATGTGAACCTTTATTCAGGTTTAACATTTCCATGGAAACAGAAGAGAAATACTTTAGTTCCAAATTAATTCCTTCTGGAAAAATAAATCGGATTTAAAAAACATCATGTAACCGTACCCAGTGTGTCCAACATTCAGAAGAACCATCTCTGTTTTTACCCTGATGGGCTGTCTTCAAAAATCTAACCACATTTTTCTAACAATGCTCTTTCCATTCCAACGAATTCGTAGAAGACCACTGAAACTGACAGATTTCTTCCCATTTCTCATCCGAAATTCTTATTCCCGCTTCCTTTTCCCACTTATTTTTGATATTAAGAGTATTATCCTTTCTTGCCATCATGAACACATTACAGCTGAGAGACGGCCCTCTTTAGTGTGGAGCTATAAGCTTGTTTTAAGATTTGGTACCAGTTAGATTCAGTTGGTGTAAAGTTTGTGATTTTACGTTCTTTATTAACCCTTTCATGCATCCTGGTCACTCCAGTGGACAGTTCTTCTCCAGCTGTTCACTGTATATTTGTGGGTTTTGTTGTTTTAGTTCCATATCAGCCAACACAGTGGACGCTCATGCACCATCCCATACACTGACATTGAAAACATTACTGTAACTTTGCTGTTCTTGATAAACCTGATCTAACATGTTCGAGTGTAGATCAGTTCCTTGTTATTATTAGACTGTAATTAACAACAAAAGTTGTTTTTTTTTTTGGCATATTATGTACATGAAGTGAGTAATGACTAGTATTAGAGTACACTACAAACAAAAAGTTAAAGATATTTCTGTCTTTGTCTTTTTTTGTGTCATTTTTGCCATTTTTAAATAAAACTATGTCTTGTAATTTAAAAAAATATGTTTCAATTCAGTTCACACACAAAAAACTAAAAAGCATTGTGTAAGAATCCCAACTGAAAAAAATAGCCCAAAAATTAAAAATATCCTTAACTTTTTGTTTGTAGTGTATGTTAAAATGTGAGAAAACATCAAATTAGCAGCATTTAATGTTTTTATTTCATATTTTTCCCACAGTTCATCAGTAAATACATGTTTCTTTGCTTCAGACATTAAACACTTAGTGTCCAGCTTGGTGGACATTTTTGCAACTCTATGAAAAATAGCTTCGTAAAAAAAAAAAAAAAAAAATTAATCGCATTGTTTTTTTAATGCCCAAAGAGGAATAAAGAAAATAATCCTGATTAATGTTCTCATAATTCTTGCATGAAAGGGTTAAAATAATCATGCATTTGGAGGAACCTGAAAAAGTCCGTCTGTTCTAACCCATATTTGGTTTGTAGGGCCTGAAAACTTTGGAATGTCCCCTTATGTGTCAAAGATAAGTCTGTTGTAAGTCCCTTCTTTTCCCAGGAGTGGAATCTTTTATCGCTTCTATTTGGTAGGAAATCCATGTCATATGCACACCACCTGAAGGTTTTTAACATGTCGTCAACTCCACATATTTTTATTACTTTTTGCGACCAACATACATTTCCAACAGCCTTCAGTCGACTGAACACGTTAAACTTCAAGTTAAGTAGAAAATCACAAAGTGTTTTTGGACGTTTTGAGTCTGAAAGACACCGTTTAGTGTCACTGCCCACGAATAAGAGTGAAAATAGACTGAAACTGACAAACATCTAAAACACAAGTGGTAGATAAAATAAACCACAGACTGTACTGGATGGCTCTGGTTCTGGTTCTGGGTTCTCCATAGACCCACTGATGAAACTGGACAAAACAGAATCAGTTCATCTTTTAAAACCTGAAAAATACAAACAGAACCAAGTAGAACATGAGAGTCCAGTCTACATCAACAGTCACCTAAACCCGATCAGAACCGGGCCTGTTCTAGTAGACCTCCGTGTCTTGTGGACCCGTCTCAGACCTGTTTGACGTGTTGTGGTTTTCTTTGGTGGTCCATGTCTTCGTGTCTTCGCAGGACCTCCAGATCCAGACCGTCAACCCCCTGACCTCCCCCTGGTCCAGCGTCTGACCCGGGAGCTCCTGGAGCTGAAGGAGAGCCTGGCCCAGCGGTACCAGGACCAGGACCGGCCCCTGACCCGAGGTCCGGTCCTGGGCCTGGACCTGGACCGGCCCAGCGGCGGAGGAGGAGGAGGAGGAGGTGGAGGTGGGCATCAGAGGAGCATGGGACAGTATCTGTAATGCTGCGGAATGTTGGCAGGGGGTGGGGCCACAGTGGGGGGGTGGGGCCTCAGTGGATTTCAGTGGTGGTGGGTTAATAAAGTTCAGCCTGTGGGCGTGACCGGGGGGCGGGGCTAACATGAACGAGGCAGCTTGTCTTTAACTCCTGCACGGTGTGTTTGTCTTCACTGGGTTTGAGGAGGATTTGGCCCCAAACCAGTTCAGATCCACATGAGCCGACTCCAGTCACATGACAGTTACCATGGAAACGCAAAACAGACACATATGGAAGTAAATTTGTCTCATCAGATTTTGACTTATAAAAGCCATTGAATTTCTAGCACTGATTTTTTTTTTTTTTGCACTGAAATTAAGTATCTGAATTTTTAAATTCTAAATTTATGAACATAGTTGAATTCAGAGACAAACAATTCAGATTCTTAATTTCAGTGTAAAAAAAATTCAGTGCTACAAATTCAATGTCTTTTATAATTGAAAATCGGATGACACACATTTACTTCCATTACACATTGACGTCACAGCGACAACACAGATGAGTTCAAACACAAAGGAGGAGTGTGGAAATCAATCTGTCATCAGATTCTGAATTATAAAAGACAATGAATTTGTAACACTGGATATTTTTTTTTGCACTGAAATTAAGTATCTGGAATTGTTTGTCTCTGAATTCAACTATGTTCATAAATTTACAATTAAAAAAATTCAGATGCAAAAAATTCAAATACTTAATTTCAGTGGAAAAAAAACGTCAGTGCTTGAAATTCAGTGTCTTTTATAATTCAAAATCTGATGACACAGATTTACTTCCATAGAGGAGGAGGAGGTTTAAGGAACATCCATTATTTAGTTTGACTCATTTTATTATTTTACACAAAGATCAAACATATGATCACATTAAAAAACAGAATGGAAATGAAATCCATGTAAATACAGAAAAACATTTATGTGAAACAGAAATGACTGGATCCATAAAACAGTTGAATATTCAACTGTGGATTGAAAGGATCCACTTTAAATCTGATAAATTATATGTTTTATTCTGACTTATTACATAAATGACTTTATGAATTAATAACAGAATCAAATTCATCTACTCATTAAAACACGATTAATACATGAATTTAAAGTCACGTCTGAACAGTAAATCCAACCGAACACTTTTAACATATGAGATATAATCAATAATGAACGGAAAAAGGATCAATATGAACCTTTTTTTTTTTGTCTGAAATGAGTCAAATGAGAAACTCAGCAGTTTTATTTCCTACTAATTTAATTTAATCTGAATTTGTCAATTAAAAATCATGGTATTTAACTCAAGAAAACGGTGAAATGATCAGAAATAAAACTTAAAATGACAGTAAAAATCACCATAAACAACCGATACAGATGCATTTTTATACATTTTGTAAATAAATCACTTTATTTTTGGTCATTTCTTGTCATAAACAACAGAAAACTCACTGTTCACTTTGTTTTTTCTGCTGTTATTTTTCTGATATTTTGTTCTGAAATCTGTTTTTATATGTATTAATAATGAAAATATTAATAATAATGATAATATATTCACATCTGTGTGTCTGAGCTTTTGCATGAATGAGTGAAAATAGTGAAAATACAAACACATTCCTCATTTTTCTTCGACTAAACTGATTTTTAATCCTGTGTTTGATGCAGAAAATGTGGACAATATGAATATTTGTGTTTTGTGCTTCTTGACAACAATCCCATGGTTTTAATATTAATGTTATAAACTCAAGCTTCGCTGGAGTAAAGTAAGTACAAACTGAATCATCTTTACATCAACATTTATAGGATTTTATGTTTGAGTTTCTGTGGAGGCAGATTTGTGTCTTGTTATTCAATCAAAAGGAAAGTTGCCTTAATTAAAAAAATAAAAAAAATTAATAATAAAAAAATGATCAAAAAAACCCATTTCAATCAAAGAAAGAAAAGTGTTCAAATGCAAAAAAAAAAAATTGAGATCCAAAAAATTGCATTTGAACACTTTTTTCTTTGAAAAGGTTTTTTTAATTGAAGTGAAGTTTTTTTTTTTGTTTTTTTTATTGAAAATATTTTTTTTGGTTAAGCCGACTTTCCTTTTGATTGAATAATAAAGAAACAAATCTACCTTCATAAGTTTAAACCTAAAATGCCATTTTTTCCACTTTTTAAATAAATAAATTATCACATTTTCAGTCACAAAATCACTCAAACAGACGCCAAAGTTTAACAGAATAAAAAACTATATCAGAATAATTAGTATATTCAGTGTCTGTTCGTTAAATCCTGGACTTTTTAAGACTTAACAAACCAAAAGAAATCATAAGTAATAAAAACCACATTCATGTCCTTTTATGTGTCTTTTATAATGTCTGGAAAATGATCATTCCAGTTGAAACTCATCAAATCCAGTCGTTTTATGTCAAAGTTTCTATTTATTTCAGCTCCATTCTGCCGAAAAACTGATGTAAATAAAGTGAAAATCAGCTTCATGAAGCAGGTGTGATGGAATTTATGTGGAATTAAAGACAATAAACAGACCTGTGGTTTGAATTTAAGATGTTTAAACATAAAATACTCATAAAAGTAGAAGTTAAAGCCTTAAAATATTCAACAGAAACGAGATGAAGGGCTTATGTTTACTTAAAGGTGGAGATTAAAGTAAAAAAACAGTGAATATTAAATGAAACCAGTGGATATTAAATTAAACCAGTACTAACCCTCCCAGATACAGAAAATTACTACAAATCAGCACCACTAACATACCTGGTTTACTGCTGTGATCCACTTTCTACTGCTACAAATATTTAGATCTCAGTCACATGGACAGACTCCTTCAGACTCTGCTTGGAGATAAAGCTCTATATACAGAGTATGGAGAGAAGCTAGATTGCTGAACTGAACCCCCTTAAATATTTGGTTTGATAAATGCCATAAATTAAAACTGGAGGACAGGCTTAAGCTGTTACGCTGGGTGGCATATGACGAGGATTTCAAACCGGCCCAGATGGATCGGCCATTTAAACTTTGGTCCTTCAGAGTCATCGCAGCACACTGGAATTTCAGATGATGGAGGACTAAACAGTTTTCAAAAACTCAAAGATAAATTTTACTTGGGAAGGGAAGATTCTTTTAGATATGTTCAGATTAGAACCTATTTTAACAGCATTATAAAAAAAGTGGAACTCAGAAACACGGACTTAATCGACATCATGATCGCTGCATATAAATCCAAAGTCACCTGCAAACTAATCGCAAAGATCTACTCATGTTTACAGTCAAACAAAGGAGTTTCTACACTTTATATTAAATATAAATGGGAGAAAGAGGCCAAAATAATCATCTCAGAAGAGGACTGGTGGAACTTCTGTTAAACCCAATCAGACACGTCAAATTCAGGTCATTGGAAGGAATTCACCTGGAAAAATATTGTCAGATTTTTCATTACCCCCAAATTAAAACAAATGCAAAGGGCCTGCCGAGTTATGGGAACTGTTGGAGAAAATGTGGGAACGCCCTTGCAGACCATCTTCACATTTTCTGGGATTGTCCATGAATTAGGTAACTGGACTGAAATGATGAAAATGATTAAAACAATAAATAGGTTTGAGATTAAACATGATTTCTGCACAGTTTACTTGTTAAATCTACCACCCACAGTCCACTCTAGAGTCAAATACCTGATTAATAGAATGATGGCAGCCTGGAAAAAAGACAGAACAAGAAAATGGGTGAGCAAAGAACCCCCCAACAAAGGAATGGACTGGAATTATTAAAGAAATATACAATATGGAAAAACTAACTTTCTGCTTGACCATAATTTGGACAAATGTACTAATTCTTGGCTAAAATGCACATCTATCCCAGAGGATGTGATGCTCCAATAGGACAACAGCTTGTTTTCCTGAGAAATACACATATATGTCAATGTGTGTGTTTTATTATCAACATGTGTAAACATGCACTCCAGGAAATGTGCACAAATGTTTATGAAAAGGATGGATGTAATTGTGTCAGCAGGTTTACAGGACATGATCTGATACAGCATGAGAATATATGTGACTGATCTGACATGGACTGAAACAGGACAAATACCCAAACTAACCCAACCCTCTGATCAGGATGGGAGAACACTGGGACTCACTGACCCACATATTTATTGTTGTATTTTAAGTTTTGATACGGCCCTGTCTGTGCATGTTGACATCTCTTATTTCAAGTCTTTACTTTTTTGTTTTACTGTCTGTTTGTTAAAAATGCAAAATCTGTTAAAAATAAAGTATTTAAAAAAAAAAGTGGATATTAAATTAAACCATATGAAATTAAACAAGTTAATATTAAATTAAACCAGTTAATATTAACCCTTTCATGCATCCTGGTCACTCCAGTGGACAGTTCTTCTCCAGCTGTTCTCTTGTTTATTCATGGGTTTTGCTGTTTTAGTTCCATATCAGCCAACGCAGTGGACACTGATGCACCATCCCATAATACACTGACATTGAAAACATTACTGTAACTTTGCTGTTCTTGATAAACCTGATCTAACATGTTTGCGTGTAAATCAATTCCTTGTTATTGTTATTAGACTGTAATTAACAACAAAAGCTTTTTTTTTTTTTTTTTGGCATATTATGTCCATGAAGTGAGTAATGACTAGTTTAGATACACTACAAAAAAAAGTTAAGGATATTTCTTTTTTTTTGTGTCATTTTTACCATTTGTAATAAAACTGTCGTCATTAAAAAAAATGTGTTTCAATTCAGTTCACACACAAAAAAGTAAAAAGCGTTGTGCAAGAATCCCAACTGAAAAAAATAGCCCAAAAATTAAACATATCCATAACTTTTTGTTTGTAGTATATGTTAAAATGTGAGAAAACATCAAATTAGCAGCATTTCATGTTTTTATTTCATAGTTTTCCCACAGTTTATCAGTAAATACATGTTTCTTCGCTTCAAAATTAAACACATGGTGTCCAGCTAAGCGGACATTTTTGCAACTCTATGAAAAATAACTTCATTAAAAAAATAATAATAATCTCGTTTTTTAAATGCCCAAAGAGGAATAAGAAAAAAAATCTTGATAAATGTTCTCATAATTCATGCATGAAAGGGTTAAATAAATAACAAATATCAGGCAGGTCTGAGCGTTAACTTCATTAGCTGAAGGTTTGACTCTGTGACTTTAACCCTTCGGTGTCAGACGTTCTAAAAAGCCCATAATCTGCACACAGTCGTACTCATGTCAGAATGGTTTTCATACAGTTTGTTTTTAACTTTTGTTTTTGGATCAGTCGTGTCTCTGTCCATGTTTCCAGTGTTAAAGTGACTCCGTTCATAAATCCCTCCTTTAACGTGCACACTTCTACCTGTCCCTGTTGGTCTTCTGCAGGACGGAGCTCAGACGATGAAGACGAGGCCGATGAAGATCTGAACAGTGAGTTCACCGATGAAGACGAGGCCTCGGGAGACGATCGTCCGTCGACACCAAGGTACGAACCGACAGAACCAGAATAATGCATAGAACCCAGAGGAGAACCGACAGAACCACCAGTGACATTTAACCCACTCAGGTTCCTCTGATGTTTATGAAGGATTCAGTTCATTTCACCTTTAATTAATTACTTAAATTCAGTTTAAATAATCAGTGAAACAGACGAGTTTCAGCTCTGACTTTAAACATAATGTTCAGGGAAAACTTCAAAACAACAGGAAAAACTTGTGCTTCTTTTACCTTAATACAATGTTTTTAGCAAATAATAATGGAGTAACTTTGAAATAACTGAATGAAGGTTTTAGCCAATAACATAATAACATTTAGTTAATGTTAAAGTTATTATAATTAGTCCTGCGATGAAAAAAATCATTTGAAAATGTACTAATTGTCGCTGATTATGTAATAATACGTAATAGGAGTGTATTTAATGGAAGTAAAAGGTTTTTCTGCAGTTTTAGTTCAGTTTGTTCACATAGTTCCTGTATTTTCTCGTTGTTTCTGAAGAAAAGTGACTTGGACATAAATGTAAAAGCAGTTAAAGATGGAGTCAGTGAGTGGAGTTCACGTCATGTTCAGATGGATGTTTGATAGGTAAACGGTTCTGTCGGTGGACGTCTCCGTTCTTCGTCCTGTTCTTTTGACTGGTGTTCCTGCTCAGGGTTCTGGTCCAGACGGGTTCTTGGAGGACCCGGGTCTGCTGGAGGTCAAACAGCTGGTGGAGCAGAAGAGGGCGGTGGAGAGGGAGCTGATGGAGCTGAAGGTCCAGCTAGAGAAGACCGGCTTCCACTCACTGTCTCAGATCAGGTAGGGACTCATCCGCCTCGCAAAGTAGTCCCTGATGGTTTCATCCAGACCACGTGAAGAAGAATCAAAACCGAATAGTTGTATATAGTTGTATATAATTTATATAGTTGTAATAGCAGTATATAGTTGTAATAGTTGTAATAGTTGTATAATTTATATAGTTGTAATAGTTGTAAATAGTTGTATATAGTTGCAATAGTTGTATAGTTGTAATAGCGTATATAGTTTTATATAGTTGTAATAGTTGTATATAATTTATATAGTTGCAATAGTTGTATAGTTGTATATAGGTGTAATACTTGTATATATTGTATATATAAATAATCTAATGCTGCTGATGCTGTGCTGGTCTTAAAGGAACGCTCTGTTCAGCCTCCGAGACGAGAACGAACGTCTGAAGGAGCAGCTGAGTGGAGATAAACACAGAGAGGAGGAGGAGGAGGAGGAGGAGGAGGAGCTGGATGTGACCATAGAAGGAGCTGAAGAGGAGGAGGAGGAAGGCTCAGAGCTGTGGGACACCTGGGACCACGAAGACCTGGACATGTCTGAGAGAACCCAGATGAAGAAGACCAGGCAGATCCAGGTAGAGACGATACAGGTCCACATGGATGTGGACACAGTGTCCATCTGTGTCCAGTTTAGAGTGTCCAGTGTCCATCAGTGTCCAGTTTAGAGTGTCCAGTGTCCATCTGTGTCCAGGTTGGAGTGTCCAGTGTCCATCAGTGTCCAGTTTAGAGTGTCCAGTGTCCATCAGTGTCCAGTTTAGAGTGTCCAGTGTCCATCTGTGTCCAGTTTGGAGTGTCCAGTGTCCATCTGTGTCCAGTTTAGGGTGTCCAGTAGGGCTGCACAATTTTGGTAAAAAATAAATCCCGATTTTTTCTTCTAAAACTCGATTTTCAATTTCGATTTGATTTTTGGGTAAAACTACAAAAGACAACAGAAGTCTTCATGTGGTTTTCATGAGCAGCCCACAGTGCAAGGCACCACTCCGACCTCAAATCTGTGATGGGATCACGTGATGAACCCACAGAAGTTTAATTTTTTTACATTAATTCTTTACTGAATGAAACAGAGAATACAAACAATGTATACAAGAAAATAACAGACCCAGTTTTTCAGGGGGAATCACTACAATCCACTGTCCAGATCAGAGCAAATACTGGTGGTTTTGAGCCTTTTGTGTTGGTTCAGATTATCAAACAGCTTTAAATAAAGTTCAACATCTTTCAAAAATAAAATTTGGTTTTGTGTTACAGAACTTAGATTTGTGAATGAAAATTTAGCAAGAGGATTAATATTAAAAAAAATGTTTTTTTTTCCTTTCTGGGGTATCTGGCCCACAGAAGTGACACCAGTGTAAGGCAAGCATGCTGCAGGTTCATGGACTTAACGTCCGTGGTCATTACACGGACTTCCATGAAAGACCGCCTCACAGATAGGAGGCGGAGCCCATGGTAGCCCGCAGGCACACGGCCCGGAGCGTGAGACGATGAAATGATTTGACGATTTCTCTTTTTTAAAAATCGTCCTAAGTAAAAAATCTGATTTCGATTTAAAATTGATCAGTTGTGCAGCCCTAGTGTCCAGTGTCAGTGTCCATCTGTGTCCAGTTCAAAGTGTCCAGTGTCCATCTGTGTCCAGTTCAAAGTGCCAGTGTCCATCTGTGTCCAGTTCAAAGTCCTAACACTGCACTGTCCAAGTACCATCAGTACAAGTCCTGCATGGACTCATTCCTCTGGTCATGTGGTCCATCAGTTTGGACAGAAACCTGAGAGACGTTAAGGTTCTATCATCTGAAATGATCTGAGCAGCAGTGACTACCTGTTGGTAGAGATGTGGCGTTCAGTGTCACCTGGAGACTTGTGTTTGAGACATAAACCGTCATTAATGTCCACTGAAGTCCACCTGGACCAGACAAGTCCAGGAGCTCCCATTTAAGGGTTAACCTTCATAGGGACACTCACTGAAATACTCTGAAATTCAACATTTCAACCTTAGTGTGTTATTGGACATCGTCATCTACCTCCTCATTGGTTGCCATGACAACAGTCTCCCTCTTCAACTGTTCTAAGTTCATAAATTGACAAAACTCACTCATGTTTACTATTTACAGATGCAACATTTCTATAAAACTCTGTCTGAATCATGTATAGTTTTATAAAACCTTTGGACACATGAAAACCTCAGGTCCTCAGTGTATCCTTCATTTGTTCAAAAAATGCACTAAGTAGATACATCTGGCATATGTCCAAAAACGAACTAGGCATTGATCAATATGGTGCCTGCATTTTTCATGCTGTAATTCCCTCATTTCATTAAATCCTACACAAACAAGCACAACTAGTTGTATAGGGTTGTCTAGTTATATATAGTTGTAAATAATTGTGTGTAGTTGTAATTGTATATAATAGTTATATACAGTGTACAGTTGTTGACAGTTGTATATAGTTGTATACAGTTGTATATGTGTTGACAGTTGTATACAGTTGTATACAGTTGGTATATAGTTGTATTCAGTTGTATATAGTTGTATACAGTTGTATACGTTGTATAAGTTGTTGACAGTTGTATACAGTTGTATATAGTTGTTGACAGTTGATACAGTTGTATTAGTTGAAACAGTTGTATATAGTTGTATACAGGTACAGTTGTATATAGTTGTATATAGTTGTATATAGTTGTATACAGTTGTATACAGTTGTATATAGTTGTTGACAGTTGTATACAGTTGTATATAGTGTTGACAGTTGTATACAGTTGTATATAGTTGAAACAGTGTATATAGTTGTATACAGTTGTATACAGTTGTATATAGTTGTTGACAGTTGTATATAGTTGTATATAGTTGTATACAGTTGTATACAGTTGTATACAGTTGTATATAGTTGTATTCAGTTGTATATAGTTGTATACAGTTGTATACAGTTGTATAAGTTGTTGACAGTGTTATACAGTTGTAATAGTTGTTGCAGTTGTATCAGTTGTATATAGTTGTATACAGTTGTATACAGTTGTATATAGTTGTATACAGTTGTATATAGTGTATAGTGTATACAGTTGTATACAGTTGTATATAGTTGTATACAGTTGTATACAGTTGTATATAGTTGTTGACAGTTGTATATAGTTGTATATAGTTGTATACAGTTGTATATAGTTGTATACAGTTGTATATAATTGTATACAGTTGTATACAGTTGTATATAGTTGTATTCATGTTATAGTTGTTGACAGTTGTATATAGTTGTATAGTTGTATACAGTGATATAATTGATACAGTTGTATACAGTGTATAGTTGTATACAGTTGTATATAATTGTATACAGTTGTATACAGTTGTATATAGTTGTGACAGTTGTATATAGTTGTATCTAGTTGTATACAGTTGTATACAGTTGTATATAGTTGTATACAGTTGTATATAGTTGTGTATCAGTTGTATATAGTTGTATTCAGTTGTATATAGTTGTTGACAGTTGTTACAGTTGTATATAGTTGTATACAGTTGTATACAGTTGTATAGTTGTATATAGTTGTATACAGTTGTATATAGTTGTATACAGTTGTATATGTGTATTCAGTTGTATATAGTTGTTGACAGTTGTATACAGTTGTATATAGTGTATACAGTTGTATACAGTTGTATATTGTTGTATACAGTTGTAATAGTTGTATATAGTTGTGACAGTTGTATACAGTTGTATACAGTTGTATATTGTTGTATACAGTTGTATATAGTTGTATATAGTTGTTGACAGTTGTATATAGTTGTATACAGTTGTATATTGTTGTATACAGTTGTATATAGTTGTATATAGTTGTTGACAGTGTGTCACTTTGCGAAGTAAAGGAGCTGTCGTCAGATGTGATGGTTTCAGGATCCAGAACATTCTGGAACATCAGCTGGTCTTGCTTCATCTTATCTGTTCTCCAGGTCGACGCCCACTTGGATCCACCGACCAATCGGCCGCAGAGTAAGACCGTCACCTGCAGAAACAGAGGGCGGAGCTTGAGGAGAGGCTGATGGTGTCTGAGGCGACGGTGCAAGTCCAGGCTGAACAGCTGAAGGACTACAGATGAGATGAGTACTGGGACTGGGACATGGACAGGGACTGGGACTGGGACAGGAACGTCCTCCTTATGCCTGGGTCCTTGAAGGGGACGCTTCAGTCCCTCCATGTCCAGCAGACGGTTCACGTGTCTCAGCTGTTTTTTCTTCTTCTTGTGCAGTGGAGTCGGCCGTTCAACAGGACAGTAAACAGATCCAGGTGGACCTGCAGGACCTGGGATATGAGACCAGGGCGGAGCGAGAACGAAGCGGAGCGAGAAGACACCAGCAGCCCAGGTACGAAGCACACCAACAGGACCATGAACGCAACACAAGGGTCAGGTACAACCCCACGAACAGGACCATGAACGCAACACAGATTCATGTACGACTGACACAAATAAGACCATGAATGCAAACAGGGTCAGGTACAACTGACACAAACACGAACATGAACGCACACAGGTGAGGTATGACCGACATGAACATGACAATGAACGCAACCCAGGTCAGGACGAAGCACACGAACAGGACCATGAATGCAACACAAGGGTCAGGTACGACTGACATGAACGGACCATGAACGCAACACCAGGGTCAGGTACGAAGCACACGAACAGGACCATGAATGCAACACAAGGTCAGGTATGACTGACACAAACACGACTGTGAACGCAACACAAGAGTCAGGTACAAAGCACACCAACAGGACCATGAATGCAACACAAGGGTCAGGTACGACCCACACCAACAGGACCATGAACGCAACACAAGGGTCAGGTACGAACCACACAAGACCATGAACAGCACAGGGTCAGGTACGACTGACAGGAACACGACCATGAACGCAACACAGGTTCATATGACCGAATGAACAGGACCATGAACGCAACACAAGAGTCAGGTACAAAGCACACCAACAGGACCATGAATGCAACACAAGGGTCAGGTACGACCCACACCAACAGGACCATGAACGCAACACAAGGGTCAGGTACGAACCACACAAACAAGACCATGAACACAGCACAGGGTCAGGTACGACTGACAGGAACACGACCATGAATGCAACACAGGTTCACATATGACCGACACGAACAGGACCATGAACGAACACAAGTTTCAGGTACAAAGAACACAAACAGGACCACAAATGCAACACAGGGTCAGTACGAACCACACAAACAGGACCATGAATGCAACACAGCCTCAGGTACGAACCACATGAACAGGACCATGAACGCAACAAAGGGTCAGGTATGACTGACATGAAATGACAATGAACGCAACACAGTATCAGTATGACCAACAGGAACGGACCATAAACGCAACACAAGTGTCAGGTACAGACCCACGAACATGACCATGAACGCAACACAAGGGTCAGGTTGACCCACATGATAGGACCATGAATGCAACACAGCTTCAGGTACGACTGACATGAACATGCCCATGAACGCACCACAGTCCTGGTTCAGGGTGTAGTTCTGCCTCAAGACATAGAGGGCAGCACAGAACAGAGCCGTCATCTACGCAGGAAATGAGCTGAAATATTTACCCAGAATTCCTTTTCTGTCAGTCATTGTTAAAATAAAACACTAGTTTTAGAAAACTCACTTTTAGCTGGAGGTTAAATACAGAAAATAAATTTAAAGACTTAATATATTTAGTAAATGAAGAAATCTTAAAATGACCCACATGATAAAAACAGGTTCAGAGAAAAACACTGAAAGAATATTTAAATATTATAAAACTGGAAACACATTTACATATCTGCAACTCTGTTTATATATAACTGACCTTTTTGCAGATATAAATGTGTGTCCTGTTCTTCCACAGTTCAACCTGTAGATGTGCATAAATTTAATTACTTTATTCTTTTTTTTAACTGTTTTTATCGGTCTTACTTACTTTCTATTTTTATTCTCTGACTTCCTGTTTAATCGTGTTTATTGTACCCTGCCTGAAGCACTTTGAGTTTTTTTAGATAAAAATGTAAAGTGCATTATAAATAAAATTAATCATTGTTTTTAAAGGTTGTTTTTGTATATATATTGTATATATAAATTCTATATAATTCTGTTCACCTGGTCTTTGTTTTCGTCCTTCTTTTATTAAATATAAATGTGCTAAACCTGCTCTTTTCTTGCTTTTCCTCCAGAGTTCGATGACCTGGAGATGTGTACGTCTCTGGACTGTGGTTCTAATTGGTGGCCCGCCAACGGAAGCTCCTCCTCCTTCTCCAAAACATCCGCCCACGGCTCCGCCTACGGGGGGGAGGAGGGCTCGTCCCTGCAGCGCCTGGTGGAGGACCTGCGCTCCCAGCTGACCCGGTCCCAGGCCGTGATCCGGGCCTCCGCACCCGCCTGCGCTCCATCTCCACCTCCACTGACCTCGGAGGCTCCGCCCCCCGCAAGGTCAACTGGTCGGAGACGACGAGGGCTGGCAGTCGTCGGACGGGGGCCGGACGGCGTCGCCTCGTCACCCGCGTCCGGACAAAACCTGCAGGAGCTGGTGTCCAGGGTGGACGCTCTGGAGGACCAGCTGAGGAACGGAGGTGGGAAGGAGGTGGGCCAGGACGCCAGGGCGGCCACGTGGCCCGGGTGAGTTTACAGCGTTACCTGGACCAGCACTGACCCCCCTGATCCAGACGCTCAAATGAAAACACTGGTCAGGGATTTAACCCTTTCATTCCCACCATCAACCCAGTCTGCATTTTACAGTAAATATAGTAAAGTTTCTACAATTAAACTTTAGTCGATTATTTGTTTTACCTCATTATATCGATTAGATCAAGAGGGGTCAAACATGCGTCCCCCCCCAAAGGTTCCAGTCCGACCCCTGGGATGAATTTACAAAGTGTATAAATTCCACAGTCCAGGCTGTGGAACTCATGTTAGTGGGTTCCACATCCAGACCAATCTGATCTACAGTCCAATAAGAACAGCAGAAAACCCACACAGAAAACCACTGCAGATTTACTACTGGGTTTGATGAGGAAAAAAATACTACATTGTGTCTATAAATAATGACAACTTCAAATGTTTGTTTTAGTGCAAAAAATAACATTAAATTCTGAAAATATTTCCATTTCCAAACTCTCCTGTACCAATAAAATGTGACTAACCTGAACAAATGTGTCCAACCTGAAATGTCTGTATTAAATTCAGTCCAGTTTGAACTCTTTTCTTCCTGTTCCTCAGTGTTTAGTGTCTTTGTTGATCTGATCCAGAATGCACATGGACTAATGAGAAGTGGAGGAAGACTGAGAAAATGATTTTTCTGAAGAAATTTCAGTTTTTTCAGGTTATTCACATCTTTTTTGTTCAAATAGTTTATAAGTAAGTAAGTATTTTCATAATTTAATGGGAGTTCTTTTGCACTAAAACAAAGACAAAAAATTTGGAGTTTGAAATTTTAGTGGTGTTTTAGCAGTGAGTGATAGTTCTGTTTTGGAGTGTTCTACTAGTGTGTTTTACAGTGTTCTGTGGAGTTTAGCTGGGTTTGTTCACCTTTTTTTCCACTTTTATTATTATTATTATTATTATTATTATTATTGTATTGATATTCATACAAAACAATAATTGCTATATAGCGATCATAAATAGAAATTGGGGGTAGGAGTACATAAGTTTTTATTTCTTACTACTGCTTTTTGAGCATGTATAATTTAATTTCATTTGTGTTATTTATCTTATTAATGTTATTATATTTATTTATTTAGCACATCATAAAACAGCAAGAGAAATTTAAAAAAACCCAACAACATTCAAACAAGTACCATCATTGTGCAGGAGAGGTTAGAAGCAGAGAAAAGCTTATATGAATACCTCCCCGGAAATTTATTTATTTATTATTACTATTATTATTTGTTTATTTATTTTTTTTGTTTGTTTGTTTGCTTCTCATCATTTATGTACCATTACTTATATTTTTTTGGTTGATTTTGTTTTGATGTCACTGTCTACATGTTCAAAATAGAGATTTCATTCATTCATTCATTCACTGATTTTATCTGTCTTGTTCTGCTTTGTATAGTTGACTGATAGTTGTAATTTAGCTGTAAATGTTATATAATATATGTATATGTAGGCAAAAGTTTTTGGAATGACATATTAAAACATTAATTTAAAAAAAAAACAACAATGATCTTTCACTTGTTTCTGAGGCAGATTAAAGAACAGTTAGACATATCATAGGTTTCAAAGACTTTTAATGACAAATAATTATATTTAAACAAAAAATCCATTTGTGTCGTTCCCCAAACTTTTGGACATGAGTTGATAATACCCGACCAGATGTAGATCCAGACCCCCCTGTCTGGTCCAGATCCTGGTCCAGTATCTAACGTCCTGTTGTGTGTCCGTCCTCAGTAAATTCGGCGGTCTGATCCAGTCCCAGGCCCGGGAGCTGTCCCACCTCCGCCAGCGGCTGAGGGAGGGCCGGGGGTGTGTCACATCCTCACCCAACATCTGGGAGACACCACCAAGGCCTTCGAGGAGCTGCTGAGGGCCAACGACATCGACTACTACATGGGCCAGAGCTTCAGGGACCAGCTGGCCCAGAGCAGCGCCCTGGCCCACAGGGTCTACGCCAAGATCAGCGCCAGTGAGTAGTCACCTTCAGGTGGTAGTCACCAGGTGGTAGTCACCACCAGGTGGTTGCCACCAGGTCATAGTCACCATCAGGTCATAGTCAACACCAGGTCGTAGTCATCAGCTCATAGTCAACACCAGGTTATAGTCACCACCAGGTCATAGTCACCACCAGGTTATAGTCACCACCAGGTCATAGTCACCACCAGGTTATAGTCACCACCAGGTTATAGTCACTACCAGGTTTTAAAAGATTAAAAACTCTTATGAAGATGTAAAAATCTGAAAACATTTGTTTTCCAACAGGAGATCATCCAGAAGATCCAGATGACAAGACGAGCTGTTGGCCATCAGGTGTGTGTGTGTGTGTGTGTGTGTGTGTGTGTGTGTGTGTGCAGTCTCTCAGTGGAAACTATGGCTGTGTTTGTCTGTTTGTCGCTCGGGGCAGAATAATCAGATTGTGCTGTAATTAATTCCACTGATGATCAGTGATGTACAGGAATGAGTCCACACATGACAGCACACAGCACATCTGATGAACGGATGAATGAACAGATGATGAATGGATGAATGAATGAACAAATGAATGAATGAACAAATTAATGAATGAATTAACAAATGAATGAATTAACAAATGAATGATTAACAAATGAACGAACAAATGAATATGAATGATCGAATAAAGGAACAAATGAACGAATGAACAACGAATGAATGAACAAGTGAATGAATGAACAAGTGAATGAATGACAAATGAATGACTGAGTATCAGTGGTTGGTGATGAATGTAGTTACGTCACTGGGGAATGTGGGGGAGGATGGTGTCAGTTGTTTCAACGAATGAATGAATGAATGAACTAAGGCACAAAATGAATGAATGAATGAATGAGGGTTCCACTGGGTTCCATCAGTTTTATACTTTTAATTGAATGCACTTGTTCCGACCACAGGACGTCTTTGTCATTTGAATCTCCTTATTAATCGGTTTATTCATATTCGACTCAATCGTCGTCTTCTTCAAACTGGACCCAAACTCCTCCTGACGGTCAAAGCCTTAAACCTGGGATTTTCTGGTGCTTTTGGAGCCATAATCTTCTAGATGAACTGTGATCAGAGGTGGTGCTTCGTCCTCATCTCACTCCGCTGCTGTTTTTAGTTTCCACATTCAGTCTGTTTTGCCGCCGTCTGATTGGCCCCCGCAGCCTCTGTGACGTCATCTCATTATGAAATCCCACAATCCTCCTGTGGCGTCAGAGGCCTGCAGGGGAGAGCCGAGTCCAGGACGTGACCCGGGTCCTCCGAGACCTCATCAACCGCACAAACTTCATCACCTTCATCATCCTCATCACCTTCATCACCTTCATCATCCTCATCTCCTCATCACCTTCATCATCCTCATCACCTTCATCACCTTCATCATCCTCATCATCCTCATCACCTTCATCATCCTCATCATCATCCTCATCACCTTCATCATCCTCATCATCCTCATCACCTTCATCACCTTCATCATCCTCATCACCTTCATCACCTTCATCATCCTCATCATCATCCTCATCACTCTCCCAGTTTCAGTGTTTAGTGCAGTCGTGACCTGCAGGACGGAGCTGATGTCAGAACGAGAAACATCCGGATGAACGGACGCTTAATTAGGCAGAGACGACAAATGTCCTGCAGACAAAGACCGAAACACAGAGAGAAAGAGAGAGGGAAAGAAGAAATACAGAAAGTGAAAGAGATATACGAGAGAGTGAAAAAGAAGAGGAAAAAGAAAACAAGAATCACAGAAAAGGAAAAGGAATCCCCCATAGATAGATAGACTTTATCATTTATTGCCCATTAAATCTCCCGTTGGTGCAGGAAAAGTTTCCTTTTACTGTAAAATCAAAGATGATATAATGATAAATTAACAGTTTCCTTACGAATATACATAGGAACATACTTCAGTTAACATTATCTATGAGACACAATAATTTAATGTCTTATTGTTTTTTTCATGTCTTATGCTGTTTTTACACATTTTACGTGTTATATTTTAAAAGGAAGTGGACTCTGTGTGTGTGTGTGTGGTGTGTGTCTGTAATCACACTACCTCCGTACACAGCTGATTGTTGCAGTTTGTCATATTTCTGTATTTTTGCTCAATGAACAGACTAGTGAGAACAACACGTTGATCGGACCAATATTTTGGGAGATATTAGTCATTTTAAATACACAGCCTTATAATCATGTTGCTATGGTCAGAATCACATTGTCTACACTTACTACGTGGAAGCGGCTCGACTCCACTCTGGTACCAGGTCCTATTCCAGACCGTTTCCATTCCAGGATACTACCCACTTTACAGTACCTGGTCATCATAGCGATGCGGTGCGTTACTTCCTTGTCATCTGCTCAGAGTTGCTGATAAATTTGCTCGTTGCGTGTTCTCTCTCGTCAAACTCCTGCTGAATGTTTGCGTCTGAACCTCCTGGACAAACCTTGGTGTAGTTTTACAGTTTACTGTCATCATGTGGGTTCACCTACTGACAGATTTACTGGAAACTTCTGCATCTGTTTTTTAGTAAAAGGGCGGGTCACAGAGACCGCTGACCAATCAGTGGTCTGCAGTGTTTACACAGTGTCACCTTTTAGTATCTGGTCCCCAGTCCTGGAACCTCAGCGGAGGCGAGACCAAAAAACTAGTACCAGGTACCAGATTCCAGGTCCTTTTTCGTAATGGAACGCAAAAGGCAGAGTCGAGTCGAGCCGATACCACGAAGTGGAAACGTGACGTAAGAACAGTCGGCAATGTTACGCTTTGGCGGTGACTGCTGGACAAATGTGGTACAGCATGTGTGAATACAACAAATATCGGTGCTGGGGGACTGGGATGTAGCCCCCCAGGGTCAGGATGTGGATTTTAAAAACAGCCCCCTTTTACATCCCACCATCAGTACTGACAGCAATGAAGTCCAGGAGGTGGAAGATCTTTTCCCAAAAGTCCCCTCTGCCCAGCTTTAAAAGTACCACATCTAGAACCCGAGGTTCCCCACGGGCATCCCCCTGGACAGTGATGGATGAACACAGGACTAATGGATGGAGTTCAGGTGGATTTTCTCCACAAACTAAACAGTAAATGTTCTGAAACTGGAGGTTTTTTCCCTTTAAAGCATGTGATTGGTTTAGTCCTTGTGGTTCTTCAGTTCTAAGCTTTAGAACGTGGTCGATAGGAGAACGTTAACACTGATTAGATGGAAGGAACACTTCAGTTTGATGCTTTTTAAATCATATATCTTGTACGACTTATGAAAACTGTCATTTTCTCATCTCTGCACTTTGGTTTTACTTCATTAATTAGTTGTAAATTTTAATATGAAACTTTTCAGTTCTGATCACAGTTTGAATCGTCATAAAAGGATCTAAAGTCAAGTATAAACAGAAACATTCACCATAAAAACCATCCTGTCCAGTTGAACAGTAAAAACAACAAGTGACATTTAATTTGTGCGTTTGTTTTTTTATTTCGGACATATGACGTACTTTTTGTTCCTGGTTTTGTCCTGGTTTTCGTGTGAATCCAGATTACAGACCAGTTTAAAGGCCGTCGTAGAATCACTGTTTCTTCCACATCTGTTCATCCATCTGTGACCTGATGGGCCTCTCTCTCTTTCTCTCTCTGTCTCTCTCTCTCTCTCTCTCTCTCTCTCTCACTGTGGCTCTATGTCTCTCGCCCCCTCTGAGGACTGCCTCAAATTACTCACAGTCGACCCAGAATTCACCTCTTCGACGCAGCGTCACCGTGTTTATTCTACAGAAATCCCCTGTGCGCATGAATGTACAGTATGTGGTCGGATTAATGAGATTAAAACAAGTAAAAACAGCAAACGGAATAAACAAGAACAAAGACATTAAAAAAACTGTTAGAAATTTAAAAAAATGGAAAAATACAATAAAATGACTAATGTATATAAAAAAAAGAAATTAAAAAAAACAAACAAATAAAGTGAAGATAGAACCAAACAAATTGAAAATTGACCAAATATTATATCCATAAAATGAAAAATGTCCTGAAAAGTAACAGAACACATCTATAATCTATAATCTATAAATATGTGATGTAACGTTGACCATACCGTAGGATAAATTCTCTCAAACAAGGTCTGAGTTCTGAAGAAACCCATTAAATAATCCAAGTGGATCTAACCCTTCGACTGTGCTTCAACCTCATGGATCCAATTATTCCAATTTTTCAAATACATGAAACGTTAATGAAGCTCAGATCAAATGGACTGAAGATCATCAGATAAACGTCTCAGACAGGTCCGGTTCTGGTTCTGGAGGTCCGATGGTGTTCCTGCTGGATCCAGATGTTGGTGGTGTTTAATAAGTGTAGTATTTATTATTATATTATTATTATTATTATTATTATTATTATTATTATTATTTTATATTTTACTTCTAATTCGTCTTATGTCTGTACATACAATATTCTGGCACTGGAACCTGGTTAATCTAGTCTGATCTGATCTATATTTTATTGTCTCCATTGTTTTTTTCTTCCTGTTGATTATTGATCAGTTTCACAACATTTAGACTGACAACACAAATGGATAAAAACAAAACACAGAAAACGATGAAAATCAGACCAGTGGGAGTTTGAGAAGGTTCTGTGGAACTGTAGAACTTCACAGTGTGTGTACTGTATGTACTTCTGCTCCTGTAAAGTACAGGTCTGAGTACTTCTACTGGAGTACAGGATGTGGGACCAAATGTCCAAGTGTGTTCTGGACGTGACCTTCTGTACGTCTGGTTTCATCTTGGTTCCCATGATTCCTCTTGGTTCCTCTAGTTTCCTCCCGTTTCCTGTGGTTCCTCTTGGTTCCTCTGGGTTCCTCTCAGTTCCTCTTGGTTCCTCTGGTTCTGTGCAGTTTATGCTGGACTTTCAGGCTTTGTTGTGAATCTGTGCAGAACCAGAACCAGAACCAGTGGATGAACAGCTGATCCGCTGCTGCTGCTGCTTTCACTGCCTCGGCCTCTAATCAGGTTAAGTTATTAAGTCCTGGAGTGGGAGGGAACTAGGTCATGAGCAGCTAAACGCAGAGCACCATGGGGGGGCGGGGTTATGTGTGTGTGTGGGGTGGGGTGGGGGGTGGGGGGACACGAGTTAGAGCAGAGGGAACGTGATGAAGCAGCAGAACGACCACAGCATCAGCACCGACAGCAGCAGCAGCACAGCCGGCTCGCCGGTTATGTAAGATTTACAAACCTGGAGCTCCGTGGTGTGTTCAAGGACCGTGGACCGTTTCAATGTGGACCTGAACCCTGGACTTGGACCTGGACCCTGGATCTGGACTTGGATGTGAACCCTGGTCTCCATTAAAGCCCTGGGTTGAAGTGGACGTGGCTGCTCCAGGGGCGGTCCTTCATTCAGCGGCTGTTTAATGTGAATCCCCCAGACCTGGACCCGGACCTGGACCCGACCTGGACCCAGACCTCTGAGTCATCTGCTCATCCTGGTCTTCATAACTTCATCTCAGCCTGAGGGGGGGTTGGGGGGTGATCTCCTTTTTTTATTCTGCGTTTAAAACCAGGATATAGACCTGACCCAGACCTGAACCACTGAAGCGGGTCTGAAACAGAACCGGGTCAGTTCGGACCTGCTTCAGCTGTTTCTATCTGAGCGGTTCCGTCTACACTGAAACATTAAGTGCACAGAACCCTGAGCTCTTCATGGTTCAGGTTCTGCACATGTTGGCGCCTCCAGGTTTGACAGGTTTTGGGTTCTGAAGTGAAAAAAGTTTGATATTAAACCAGAAGAGTGTGTTTTAATGGATGCATGAGTTTAATTTGAGTCTTCTGGTGTTTGACTGATGTTTTTTTCAGACTTTAGGAGGAAATCCACGTTTATTAACAGTGAACACAAATAATTTTCTCATCATTTGAGGTCAAATCTGACGTTTGATCCATTTTTTTTTTTTGTTTTTTTTTGGCGTTTAATCCTGTTTCTGTTTGAATGAATGTGAATCTGTGTTTAAGTCTTCGTCCTCTGTCGCTCGTGTTTATTTTCCAGTCGTTTAATGCATGCGCTGTGTGAACTGTAGGTTTTCGGGTGAAACTGAAGCTTTATTTGTGATTCTGTTTGGTTTGATTTGTTTGTTGTAGATTTGAGTTTATAGTTTTATTTGTGTTTTTTTCTCGGCTGGTTGTGGTAGTAGTTTTAGTTTGACTGTTTTAACCCTGGTTGGTGTCGAACATCTGGTTACAAGCACTGCAGTCTGGGGTCTGGGACCTGGGACCTGGTCTGGAACCTGGTCTGGGACCTGGTCTGGGACTTTTCTGTTGAGTGGAACCCTCGTTCTCTTTGGAGGATTTGCCGTGTTCCTTTCCCATTCGTCCCCTTTGTCCGTCCCCTTGGATCCGTCCGTTCGGGGTCATGACCTTTGACCTCTGACCTTTGACCTCATGACCCTTAAATGTAAAGAAGACGAGGATAATCCACACAAAACAGGAGGTTCGTACTGAGACGGAGGACAAGGAGGCATGGTGAGGCCGCAGACGGACTGAGGACCACCACAGAGGGAGGGGGAGGGGCCAGCACCGGGGAGGGACCACCACCAGGGGGGCGGGTCCATGGCTCCGCTGTGGAAGGCCATGCTGTCGAAGAGCAGCCCCCTGTACAGAGACTCCCTGTTCTCCTTCACACTGTGGGAGTGGAAGGTCCAGGAACGAGAACTGATCCTGCTGAAGAAACACGGCGACAGAGAGAGGAGGACGCTGAGGACGCAAGTGGACAAGTAAGACCAGCAGGGACCAGCAGGCCAGCAGGGACCAGCAGGGACCTGGGGCATGTAGAACCAGGATACGTAGAACCGGACATTTAGAACTGAGACGTAGAACCAGGACATTTAAAACCGGGACATGTAGAACCAGGATATGTAGAACTGAAACATGTAGAACCAGGACATGTAGAACCGTGACACACAGAACCGGGATATTTAGAACCTGGACATTTAGAACCAGGACATGTAGAACTGGGACATGTAGAACTGAGGCATGTAGAACTGGGGCACATAGAATTGGGACATGTAGAACCGGGACATGTAGAACTGAGGCATGTAGAACTGGGATACGTAGAACTGGACATGTAGAACTGAGGCATGTAGAACCGGGACACATAGAACCAGGATACGTAGAACTGGGATCCGTAGAACTGGGACATGTAGAACCAGGACATGTAGAACTGGGACATGTAGAACCGGGACACATAGAACCGGGACATGTAGAACCAGGATACATAGAACCGGGACATTTAGAACCGGGACATGTAGAAGTGGAACATGTAGAACCGGGACATTTAGAACTGGGACATGTAGAACCGAGATATGTAGAACCAGGACATGTAGAACCGGGACATTTAGAACCGGGACATTTAGAACCGAGACATGTAGAACCAGGACATTTAGAACCGGGACATGTAGAACCAGGACATGTAGAACCGGGATATGTAGAACTGGGACATGTAGAACCGGATATGTAGAACCGGGACACATAGAACTGGGAAATGTAGAACCAGGACACATAGAACTGGGACATGTAGAACCTGGATATGTAGAACCAGGATACGTAGAACCGGGACATGTAGAACTGGGACATGTAGAACCATGACATTTAGAACCGGGATGTGTAGAACTGGGACATGTAAAACTGGGACATGTAGAACAGGGACATGTAGAACCGGACATGTAGAACCAGGATATGTAGAACTGGGATGTGTAGAACTGGGACATGTAGAACCAAGACATGTAGAACCAAGACATGAAGAACTGGGATACAGAAAACTGGGACATGTAGAACAGGGACATGTAGAACTGAGACATGTAGAACTGGGACATGTAGAACGGGACACCTAGAACCGGGACACGTAGAACCAGGATATGTAGAACTGGGACATGTAGAACCGGAACATGTAGAACTGGGACATGTACAACCGAGACACGTAGAACCTGGACATGTAGGACTGGGACATGTAGAACTGGGGCATGTAGAACTGGGACATGTAGAACCGGGACATGTAGAACTTGAACATGTAGAACCGATGTGTAGAACCAGGACATGTATAACCGATCTGTAGAACCGGGACACCTAGAACTGGGATACCTAGATCTGGGACATGTAGAACCAGGATATGTAGAACCGAGATGAACTGGGACATGTAGATCCGGGACATGTAGAACTGGGATATAGAAACAGGATATGTGATATACAGACCAGAAAGACGACTGGAAACCACAAGTGAGCACACGTGACGGAGCAAAAAGTGTCAGATGGTGCCGATAGATAAAATTGCTAGAGCGAAATAATCAACACGTAGAACCGGGACATGTAGAACCAAAACATGTAGAACTGGGACATGTAGACCTGGGTGACACAGAACCGCAGCCCATGGAACTTGGATACAAAGAACTGAGACATGTAGAACCAGGACACATAAAATCATCCATAGAACCGGGTGACACAGAACTGGGACACATAGAACCGTGACCCATGGAACTGGGACACATAGAACTGAGACATGTAGAACCATGATCCATACAACCGGTGACACAGAACCGGGACACATAGAACCGCAACCCATGGAACTGGGACACAGAACTGGGGACCAGAAGACAACTGGAAACCATGAGTGAACACAAGTGACGGACCGTCAGGTGTCGTATGGTGCTGCTAGCTAAAATTGCTAGAGTGAAATAAAACACTTTCGTATCAATCCGACACTGACAAAAGATGAAAACGAAGGGAATTTTATCCATAATTTTTATCCGTTTTAGTTAGTTTTATATACACACAATACAGTTTCAGTTAGTTATTGTTTTTTTTCTTTTAATTATAGTTTTTTATTTATTTCAGTTAATGAAAATGTTTTTTTAATTCCGGTTTTCGTTAGTTTTCGTTAACAGTAATAACCTTGCGACCAGTGAAAATCCTCTCTAAACTGATAGTGACGTGTTTTTCAGTCCGACCTCCTCCAGCTCCGGTTGAAGTCGAGCGTCAGACTCAGATCCACATGTGAGCGTTAACGCGTGCGGTTTATGGATGCGTCATGTGTTTCCATGAGTCGCCTTCATGTGACGAGGATTGGACAGAAATGATTCCATCAGATTAGAGCAGGTTCATGTGTGTTTTCAGTCTGGAACCAGAAAGATCCAGCACATGTCTGATGATGGGTTTTTGTCTGGGTTTTTTTTTGTTTGTGTGTTTGTTTTTTGTGGTCATGTGTCCGTTTTCAGTCGTTTCTGATTTGGTTTAAAGCTCTTGTCTTTTCTTTACTCCTCGTCTCAGGGTGAGAATATTAAACACACTTTACACTTCCTGTTATTAAAGGTCAGACTATTTTTTACAGTTTGTTTTAGGTCAGAGTTCAACAGTTTTTTAATTCAGACCCATCCACTAAATCCATCCCATAATAAAGTGTTAAATTCCTACACTAACACCCTTCTACCAGTGAGTACAAAATACACTCTGACACATTTAACATTTGACCTAGAACCAAAATAATAAGAATATGAACCAGTGTTGGTGGATGAAAACAAAAACTAATACAATTTTTTATGTGGTATTTGAAAAAAATGACTTTTTTTGTGGTTTTTTTTTTTTTTTTTTTTTGCATCAAAATGTGGTTTGTTTACATTACATATGTCATTTAAAGGGTTAAAAATGACGATTATTGAGTATTTAGTGTGTTTGTTTACAGCCCAAGTTCATTAAAAAAAAAGTTAAAAACAACTATAAAACATTTGCAGTTTATGTTCTGAGGCTGATAAGAAGGACGTCTATGAGCAGAACCAGAGGGAAATATTTATGTTCAAAAGTACGAGGTACAAGGAAAACTACTGGTAAGTACTTAGGCGGTTCGTCTGTTTGATTTAAAGGTTTGAATCCAGTGTTTCATGTGTTTCATGTGTTTCGTGTGTTTGACGTGTGCAGTCGACGCTGATAACAGGAAGTAGAACATCACAGAGCTGACATGTGATACTCCGCTTCCCATAATGCACCAGCCCCATTCCCACATTCATTTACCTCCACGAAAAATGGAAAATGTGTGTGTGTGTGTGTGTGCGTGTGTGTGTGTGTATGACAGTAAACACAGACGCTTCCAGGTTTGTTTTTTTTTAAATGTGGATGAAATAACAAACGCTTCATCACAACAGAAACTTTGTTCAGACAAAGACGAACGTTCAGGACAAACACGTCCTGTTTATCAGCCTTCAGTTTCACATTCATGGTTTTTATGGTGAAAATCTGAGCTGGTTCATGTGTTCATGATGGTTTTACCGTCTTCAGAATTATTCGGATCAGTCACAAAAGAAGAAGATGAAGGCGTTTCCACGGTAACTACGGAACACTTATTTTCTTCATTTTACTTGTTTTCTTATTTTATTGAAGCATTGTTGGTGTGAATCACAGACAGATGACAGGAGGAAAAAATAAAGATGAAACTAATACAATTTATATGTAGAATATTGAACATGTTGACATTGATTGAGTGAATGATTGAAATCTTTATTTCGAACAAGTAGACAGTGAAACAAAAAAAAAACCAACCAACAAAGTATCAGTAATGATATATAAAAGGCTGATAAGTAAACAAAAGAAAAAAAAAGAGATAAAAATAAATTAAATTTAACATGCTTGAAATGGAGTAGTTAGAAGTAAAAACTTATGTACTCCTACCCCTAATCTGTATTCCTTATGATCTCTGTATAACAATTATTATTTTATATGAACATTAATAATAATAATAATAATAATAATAATAATAATAATAATAATAATAATAATAATAATAATAATAATAACTTCAACAGCAACAACAGTAATAATAAAAATAATAAAATAAATAATAATAAAACAATATAACACTTATTCCTATGTACACTAATATAATTATACCCATTTACAAATGATCAAACCAGTATCAGCTCTCAGATATTAATTAAAACTAAAAAGCAAACAAAAAACAAAAACACATACACCTATATAGTATAAATATATATGATAGTTTATATTGTCCTATATAGTAATATAGTCAGAATATGTTCCCCAGCTAACTGCTAATGCTAATGCTATTTGCATGTATGGGTCAAATGTACCTACAGAAGTCAACCTTTAACCTGAAGTAGAAGAAAAATAAAAGTTAAATTAGGCTGAGATGACTGATCCTTAGATGAAAAAATGAACCAGATGAAACTAAAATCAAAGCTGTAGATTCTTATTTCTGTGCCATTTCTGTCGTTTTTCTGTATTTTGTGTTTTTTGATGCCAGTCTGAAACTGACCTGAAACTAAAACTGACTAAATGTTCTAAATGTTCAACCTCATTTGATCCGATTCTGATGAGTTCTTATGTATCTGTTGACTGTTTTCATGTGTGGTGTGTGGTGTGTGTGTGTGGTGGACCTGAACCCATAGAACCCACAGAACCCATAGAACCCACAGAACCCATAGAACCCACAGAACCCATAGAACCCACAGAAGCGATCACCTCAGTACTGATCCTTCATGTGTGTGTTGTGTTTTCAGGCTCAGTAAGGAGCTGCAGCAGAAGGACAACTCATCGACAGCCTTCGGGCCAAACTGAACCAGAACCGTCATCATCCTCAGCGCTCGGACACGCCCTGCAGCGGCCACGCCCTCTCCGACCATCGGATCGCATCTCCTACGTGTCCGACGAGCAGGGCTCCACCAATGAGACCTGGAGCTGGGTTTCCGACGTGGATGCCAACAGCGACCCGGGTCAAGAGGAAACCCGGACCCGGGCGGCACCGGTGAGTCTGGAAACCACTACGGTCCAGTTCTGGTCCTGGTTCCTTCAGACGGGGTCCTCCTAGTGGTCTAGTCCCCTGAAGGACATGAAACCTGTGCATAAACTCATTAACTGAAGGGACCAGGACCCGGTCTGGACTCTGTAACCAGGACCCGGTCTTGGTTCAGTCTGGACTCTGTAGACCTGGTCCAGTCTCAGTCCCTCTCGTTCATCCTGGTCTTGGTCCATCGGACTCTGTAGACCCGGTCCCAGTCTCAGTGCCCCTCTGGTTCATCCTGGTCTGGACTCTGTAGACCCGTCTGGTTATAGTGTCCTGTGGACCTGGTCCGTCTCAGTCCCCCTTGTTCATCCTGGTCTTGGTCCAGTCTGGACTCTGTAGCCCGGTCTGGTCTCAGTGTCCTGTGGACCCGGTCTGGTCTCAGTCCCCTCGTTCATCCTGGTCTGGTCCTTGCAGGTCTGGGCTCCGTCAGTGCTTCAGTGTCTCCTCCTCCTCTGTCCCTCCATCCATCGCCCCTGTCTCAGCTGTCCCATCATGCATTGCTCCACACCTCCTCCTCACCTCCCTGACCTCCACAGTCACAGTCTGACAGGTAGGACTGCACCTCCTCCTCCTCCTCTCATCAGCTGTTCCTCCTGTTCCTCAGCTTTATTCTGCTTTCATTTTTTTTATCCTTTGATTCTTTTTGTCCTTTTATTACTCCTCCTCCTCCTCCTCCTCCTCCTCATCATCATCATCCTCCTCTTCCTCCTCCTCCTCCTCCTCTCCCCCTCCTCTTCATCTCCTCCTCCTCCTCTATATCTCCCTCCTCCTCCTCTTCATCCCTCTTCCTCCTCCTCCTTCTCCTCCTCCTCCTCTCCTCTCTTTATCTCCCTCCTCCTCCTCCTCCTCCTCCTCCTCCTCCTCTTTATCTCCCTCCTCCTCCTCTTCATCTCCTCTCCTCCTCTTCTCCTCCTCCTCCTCCTCCCCTCTTCCTCTCCTCTTCCTCCTCCTTCTCCTCCTCCTCCTCTCCTCTCCTCTCCCTCCTCCTTCTCCTCCTCCTCTTCATCTCTCCCCTCCTCTTTATCTCCCCTCCTCCTCTCATCTCTCCCTCCTCCTCCTTCTCCTCCTCCTCCTCCTCCTCCCTCTCCTCTCATCTCCTCTTCCTCCACCTCCTTCTCCTCCTCTTTATCTCCCTCCTCCTCCTCCTCCTCCTCCTCTTTATCTCCCTCCTCCTCCTCTTCATCTCCTCTTCCTCCTCCTCCTTCTCCTCCTCCTCCTTCTCCTCCTCTTTATCTCCCTCCTCCTCCTCCTCCTCTTTATCTCCCTCCTCCTCCTCTTCATCTCCTCTTCCTCCTCCTTCTCCTCCTCCTCCTCCTCCTCCTCTTCCTCTCCTCTTCCTCCTCCTCCTTCTCCTCCTCTTTATCTCCCTCCTCCTCCTCCTCCTCCTCCTCCTCCTCTTCATCTCCTCTCAGCTCCAGCCTCTTTCCGTCCTCCTCCTCCTCCATCTTCGTCCTCCTGCCCCCGCCCTTCGACCTCACGACCCCGTTACCCTGGAAACGGGGGCGTGGGCTTCTCTCTGGCTGAGGTCCACCAGGAGCTGCAGACGTTACAGAGGCAGCTGGGCGTCGACCACAGTACGGAACACACCCACAGGCCCCGCCCTCTTATGATGTCACTGATATTACTCATATCACTGGTGTCACTAATGTGCATGATGTCATCAGTGATGTCACTAATGATTGTTTGTTTATTAATTTATTTTGAATTTGTATTAACCAACACAACAAAGGATTTATATAAAAGAAAGTCCAACATTCCAAAGGGCAGGATGAGTTTAACTGATAATGCCCCGCCCCTTTACCCCCATCCTTCGAAATTCCTGTCAGATCCCATATGTCACTCAACATACGAAGCGTATTGCATTCACCAAAAATTAAATTCAGCTCTGATTTTCCGCATTAATGAGATACTGTTTTCTGAAAAAATAAAAATTCGGCTCTGTTTTTACGAGATAATTATCTCGTTAATTCAGAAAACAGTGCTGAATTTTTTTAACTTATTTTTTCTCATAACTAGAAGATAATTATCTCATTAATTTGGAAAACAGTGCTGAATTTTTTTTGTGTGTGAATGCAACGCTTCCGTGCAAACATCCTACACATATCAGACTAACTGTGACTGACACAAATCGCTGTACATATGAAGGATGGACTGTCCATGTTGATGATGTCACTGATGATGTCACTGATATGCGTTCAGATGTTCTGGGTGCGAAGTCCAGCGGATTGGCGCTGATAATCCACCTCATCGTCTGTATTCGTGGTATCTCTAATGTCGTGTTCTGGTCGAAGATCTGCTTGTGTTTGGGTCTTAATGAAATCTCAGTATGAGACGATTTACCGCTGATTAGAAGGAAAAGAGGCTCAGAGGAAAAGCAGCCACAGCCACACATTAAACTGATCTGACACATCTGACACATCTGACCGAACACAACAAACTGGAGTCACTGAAAAACGCACGACTGTTAAAAAACCAAAGCCCAGAACGAACAGAACCCAATAAACCGCACCGGTCAAATAATGACAACCGTGTGGTTTCTCTGTTGATTCGACCCAAACCACTGTTTGAACCTGATGATGGTTTAATGGAATGAATGAAGACAAAGTTACTGTTGGTGAAATTAACTGAATTAATTCTGTAAAAGCACATTTTCTTCACTAACTCATTGTGATTCTGATCCATGTGTGTGTTTTTTTACTAAACATCATTACTTTAAAGTAAAGACATGAACTGAAGGATTTTCCATCGTTTGTGGTTCAGGGTCAGAAACAGCAGATAAGGCTGACCATGTGGTCTGGTCCAGGTCCATGTGGTTCTGGTCCAGGTCCATGTGGTTCTGGTCCAGGTCCATGTGGTTCTGGTCCAGTCCATGTGTTTTCTGATGCTTCTACACACTGATCCTGTTTAGTTTAACATCTGTTTATTTTATGTTTCATCTGTTCAGCGCTGAACTGATTTAATGATTCTCATCTCCTCCTCCTCCTCCTCCTCCTCCTCCTCCTCCTCCTCCTCCTCCTCCTCCTCCTCCTCCTTCCTCCTTCTCCTCCTCCTCCTCTTCCTCCTCCTCCTCCTCCTCCTCCTCCTCCTCTCCTCCTCCTCTTCCTCCTCCTCCTCTTCCTCCTTCTCCTCCTCCTCTTCCTCCTCCTCTTCTCCTCCTCTTCTTCCTCCTCTCCCCTCTTCCTCCTTCCTCTTCCTCTTCCTCCTCCTCCTCCTCCTCTTCCTCCTCCTCCTCCTCTTCCTCCTTCTCCTCCTCCTCTTCCTCCTCCTCCTCTTCCCTCCTCTTCTTCCTCCTCCTCCTCCTCTTCCTCCTCTTCCTCTTCCTCCTCCTCCTCTTCCTCCTCTTCTTCCTCCTCTCTTCTCTCCTCCTCCTCCTCCTCTTCCTCCTCTTCTCTCCTCCTCTTCCTCTTCCTCCTCCTCCTCCTCCTCCTCCAGGGTTTCCAGTGTCTCAGTCCAAACCTCTTCCTGGTTTTCCCTTGTTGTCCCACCCTCCCTCAGACTCCTCTTTCCTCCCTCTGTCCTATCCTGGTCTCCGTCGTCCCCCTTCAGTGCTGATGGTCTGGACCCGGTTCTGACCCTGAAGACCGGGACCAGCCTCCTGGAGAGCAGTGCACTGTGGGATACGGCCTACACAAACAGACCCGTACGAGTCGGAGCTGATCTGTCATCAGGATCGTCAGGATACCAGTCGGGTCCGAGTCACACAGGTGAAGACCAGCTCCAGCTTTAAACTAGGTCCAGTTCTAAGACCAGGTCCAGGTCTAAGACCAGGTCTAAGACCAGGTCTAAGACCTCCATACTAAGACTGGTCTCTCTGGACCAGAACATCACACAGAGGATAATGAATCATTAGAACCGTTGTATTCAGACGTTGTTCTGTTTGTATAAATGCTAAATAAGTGAGATTTCTCATCTAGACCACATCAGACCAGGTCCAGACCAGGTCCAGGTCTAAAATGACCGGATCTGGATCAGATCTGGAATAAATGATCCCTGACAGGATAAAGACACTTCTCTGTCATAGTTCCCATCAGTGCTTTTAATGCATTCAAAGCCTGAACCCGGTCCAGGTGCCGGTCCAGCTCTCTCCTCTTGGTTCTGGTTCTGAGGTCCGATGTGGTCTGTGCAGGTTCGGACCTGATGAAGGAGCATCTGAGGGAGATCCGGACTCTGAGGCAAAGGTTGGAGGACTCCATCCAGACCAACGACCGCCTCCGACTGCAGCTGGAGGACCAACTGGCCGGACCGCCGCCAACAAAGGTACTGGACCGGACTGGGTCTGGACTGGACCAGGTCTGGACCAAAGGGTTCAGTTAAAGACCAGAACCAGTATACCAATAAACTACATAAAACAGAAGGACATATTTTCTTCCTTCTTCTTCTTCTTCTTCTTCTTCTTCTTCTTCTTCTTCTTTCTTCTTCTTCTTCTTCTTCTTCTTCTTCTTCTCTCTTCTTCTCCTCCTCCTCCTCTCTCTTCCACCTCCCCCTCAGGGCTCCCACCAACATCTACATCCATCTGGACTCAATGGGTCAACTCTCCAATGAGATCCGGATCCTGAAGGAGGAGAACATCAGTCTGCAAAACCGGATCCAGCAGGCGACCAGAGGTACGGAGGGAACAAACAAACAAACAACAACAGATGGATGGACAGATAAACAGATAAACAAACAAATAAACAACAGAGGGACAGACAGATGGATGGATAAATAAACAAACAAACAAACAAAGAAACAACAGACAAACCAAATAACAGAACAAAAGCGTTTTCATTTCAGTTCAGCAGAAATGTTCTCTCTGTTCAGAATCTTTTTATTGTTCACTGTTTTTAAAATACCCTTAAACCTTTTGCGTTTCCTGTTTCCGCCTGCAGAGGGCAGTAAGGAGGCGGAGCGTCTTCGGGAGCGGCGCTCCTCGATCAAGCCAGACTGAAGGAGGCGGAGCTAGAGGCAGAGAAGTGGGCGGAGCAGAGCAGGAAGGCGGCAGCGGAGGCGGACTCTCTGAGTCAGGAGGTGATTCGCCTGAAACAGGAGCGACAGCGAAACGTGGACGCCATCAACAGGTCAGACACGGAACTGCAGCTCAGAAACCGATCAGTTTAACCTTTAATTGATTTAAAAAAAAAAAAAAACATGTTCAGAATTAAACAAAGATGTGTAAACACAAATAAAACCTTCACATGTCACTAAAACTACATGTAAAGTCACATGACCGTGGAGGGCGGAGTCACACACAGACTCAGGTTCTGTCATAGTTTTAATGTTTTCTGTGTTCGTTTAAGACGTAGAAACAAAGAAAAACACTCAGAGAAGAGCTCAACTGTTGACTGGTTCATAGATGAGTTCATACTTTCAGACGTTTACTGTTGGAATAAAGGATTTAATGTGAAGTGTACAAACTAAAGCTAAGTGCAAGTGTTTTGGTTTTGTCTGTTATTGTTCAGTTTCTGTTTAAAAGTTGTTTTTTAGTCTGAGATTACAAAAAAGCACAGACTGTGGAGAACCTGAGGTCATGTGACCGTTTCCATGCGTGTGATTGGTTCCAGACTCCAACATGAGGTGAACGTCCTCCAGCAGCAGCTGAAGCAGAGCCGAAGCCTGGTCCGAATCTGCAGCGACGCGTTCAGGGACATCACGGAATCCAGGACTCTGGTAAGAAGAGGAAATGTGGACACACACAGACACACACAAATAACACACAAAAAACACACAAAAACCATAAAAACATACAAAACACACAAATAACACAAAAAAACATACAAAACACACAAAAACACATAAAAACATACAAAAACACACAAATAACACAAAAAAAAAAACATACAAACACAAATAACACATAAAACATACAAAAATACACAATAAACATAAAAACACACAAAACACACAAAAAACACAAAAAACACACAAAACACACAAAACACATAAAAATACAAAAACACACAAAATAAAAAACACACAAAAACACAAACACACACAAAAAACACATAAACACACAAAACACATAAAACACACAAAACACACAAATACACACAAAATACACACAAAACACACAAAACACATAAAACATACAAAAATGCACAAAACATAAAACATACACAAAACACAAAAAACTACACAAAACAAACAATACCCAAAACACACAAAAACATATACATAACCCCCATAAAACTCAGAGAACCTTAAAGCAGCGCACATTTCATGCATAAACAGGTGTCGTAGTTTGTATAAATTTGAGGTAAATTAAACCCAAACCTTCATTTGACAGAAAAGTAAATGTTTTATCAGTGGCACAGTTATTTATTTATTTTTATTCATTTATTCAAGCTTTAATTTAGTTCTTTGACTTTGATTTTCACTGAAGTATGATAATAAACCTTTGACATGTTTCATGGACTTTATTTACTAAATAAATCACATTCATTCAGTTGACACATGTTCATCTAGTGAAAACCTTAAATCCACCCTTTATTAAAGTTCTTTATTTATTTGTATTTGTATTTATATTTATCAGTGTGTGAAAATTTCCTCTTTTTTTTTTTTAACCTGCTTGTTTCCTCTTACTTCCTCTGTATTTTTACGTCATGTCTCATATCAGTTCTTACTCTGGTCCTTCACATCCTGACCTGCTTAATTTCTTCCTCCAGCTCAGATCAGTGATGACGCCGTGACCTTTGACCCCACAGAGCTGCAGCTTCAGCTGGAGCGGCAGCTGAAGCGGCAGACGGGCGCGGTGGCGGCAGCGAGCCCCGAGCCAGAAGACAGCTGTTCAACGGTCAGTACCAACTAGCACCTTTAGTGACATCACACTACATTAACCAATCAGATGATGGTGGGGAGGGGCTTAGATGTGCCCCGCCCACTGACAAATCCAGGTTCATTCTTATTAGAAGGGTTTGTGTCGTCCACAGTTCGTTCTCCTCCGGTCAGAGACACCGGCCTGTCAGGACCAGAGGAGAGGACGCAAGAAGGTCAGACAAACAAACAAACAAACAAACAACAAACATACAAACAAACATATACAAAACAAATACAAGCAAACACTTACAAACAAACAAACAAAGAAACAAACAAGCGCATACAAACAAATATATACAAATATATGCGAACATATACAAACAAATACACAACTGTCATATACAAACAAACATACATACAAACATAAACATATATTCAAACATGCACAAACAAACTCACAAACAAATATACAAACAATTATTTGCATACAAACATATAGAAACATATAAAGAAACATATACAAATAACACGCATACAAAACCATATATACAAACATACACAAACATTCTATATGATAAATATATGTATGAACACAGATGAGTTATTTCATCTTTGACATTCAATAACTGTTAATTTAATAAAGTTTGATTTTTTTATTAATATTTAATATTTGAATATAAACTCTTAAACCCCGCCTCCATCTGCTGGCGTTGGACTCGTGCTCATCTGTTTTTATTTGAACCTTTTTTCTCTGTTTCAGTCGAGGCGATGCTGGAGGGCGACGCCCCTGACGGCTGCTTCTCGAACCGCCGCGGACGCCACGCGGTCGGACACGTGGACCACTTCAAGGCTCTGCAGCAGCAGATTCTGGGGCGGAGCTGTGCTGAGGAACATGGAGGCCACAGTCCGACACTGGCCCCCCCACACTGGCCCCGCCCACCCCACATCAGGTCAGTCAGCACGTAATGACGGAATAAAACTAGACAGAGAAGGTTTTATTTGTTTTATTTCACGAGATCATTAGATGAACACAAGTATTAATTTATAATTAAAATAATAAACACTTATGACTGGAAAAAACACATTATTTTAACTGAAATCAGAACAAATGATGAAAATAAAAAAAGGAAATGAAGACAAACCACATCAATAAAACCTGCTGTTCCTGTTCCGCTGTTTCCTCTGACATCCCAAATTCATCCAATGATCGATTATTGATCTGTTATCTTGTGTTTTTGTGTGTTTTTGTATGATTTTTGTGTGTTTTTGGTTGTTTTTTTGTTTATTTTGTGTGTATTGTGTGGTTTTTGTGCGTTTACATGTGTTTATGTGTGTTTATTGTGTGTATTGTGTGTTTATTGTGTGTTTATTGTGTATTGTGTGTTTTTTGTGTTTATTGTGTGTATTGTGTGGTTTTTGTGTTTTTTGTGTGTTTATTGTGTGTATTGTGTGGTTTTTGTGTGTTTATGTGTTTATTGTGTGTTTATTGTGTGTATTGTGTGTTTATTGTGTTTATTGTGTGTATTGTGTGGTTTTTGTGTGTTTATTGTGTGTTTATTGTGTATTGTGTGTTTATTGTGTGTATTGTGTGGTTTTTGTGTGTTTATTGTGTGTATTGTGTGTTTATTGTGTGTATTGTGTGTTTATTGTGTATATTGTGTGTTTATTGTGTGTATTGTGTGGTTTTTGTGTGTTTATTGTGTGTTTATTGTGTGTATTGTGTGGTTTTTGTGTGTTTATTGTGTGTATTGTGTGGTTTTTGTGTGTTTATTGTGTGTATTGTGTGTTTATTGTGTGTTTATTGTGTGTATTGTGTGGTTTTTGTGTGTTTATTGTGTGTTTATTGTGTTTTTGTGGTGTTTATTGTGTGTTTTTGTGGTTTTTGTGTGTTTTTGTGTGTATTGTGTTTATTGTGTGTATTGTGTGTTTATTGTGTATATTGTGTGTTTATTGTGTGTATTGTGTGGTTTTTGTGTGTTTATTGTGTGTTTATTGTGTGTATTGTGTGGTTTTTGTGTGTTTATTGTGTGTATTGTGTGGTTTTTGTGTGTTTATTGTGTGTATTGTGTGGTTTTTTCAGTCTTCAGACTCATCATGAAGCTTCGATCCGATTCTCAGACTCTGCGTCAGATCCTCCGGAGGCGGAGTCCTCTGCTGCGGGTTCTGGAGAGCAGCTCTGCCCAGCGCCCAGGACGCCACACAGGTCAGAACCAGAACTAGAACTAGAACTAGAACTAGAACTAGAACTAGAACTAGAACTAGAACTAGAACCAGAACCAGAACCAGAACTAGAACAGAAACCAGAACTAGAACTAGAACCAGAACCAGAACCAGAACTAGAACCAGATCTAGAACTAGAACCAGAACTAGAACCAGAACTAGAACCAGATCTAGAACTAGAACCAGAACCAGAACTAGAACCAGAACTAGAACTAGAACCAGAACCAGAACCAGAACTAGAACTAGAACTAGAACCAGAACCAGAACCAGAACTAGAACCAGAACCAGAACTAGAACCAGATCTAGACTAGAACCAGAACTAGAACCAGATCTAGAACTAGAACCAGAACCAGAACGAGAACTAGAACCAGAACTAGAACCAGAACCAGAACTAGAACCAGAACTAGAACTAGAACTAGAACCAGAACCAGAACTAGAACCACAACCACAACCAGGACCAGAACCAGAACCCGAAACCAGAACTAGAACCAGAACTAGAACCAGAACCAGAACCAGAACTAGAACTAGAACCAAAATCAGAACTAGAACCAGAACCAGAACCAGAACTAGAACTAGACCCAGACCATGAGAGACAGACAGCTGGACCTTAACGACTGCAGACGGACTCCATAGTCCACCTGTGGCTGACCCAGGTTGTCCTCAGTCTAAGTGTTCTGTGTTCCCTGTTTCAGAACCGGACCCTGGAGGACCAGTGGTCTCTCTGCGTCGGAGGCTTTTGGACTCAGAACAGGCTCTGAAAGATGCCATGGAGACGGTGAAGAACTCCAACAGAACCAAAGACAGCATGGAGGCCTTTATTGTCAGCCAGCGTGAGTCCCACTCTGGAAAACACTCCATACATTCCACTGACGTTCCTCTGACGTTCCTGTAACATTCCTCTGATGTTCCACTGATGTTCCTCTGACAGTCCTCTGACGTTCCTCTGACATTCTTCTGACGTTCCTCTGATGTTTCTCTGATGTTCCTCTAACGTTTCTCTAACGCTCCTCTGATGTTCCTCTACGTTCCTCTAACGTTTCCCTGACGCTCCTCTAACATTCCTCTGATGTTCCTCTAACATTCCTCTAACCTTCTTGTAATGTTCCTCTAATGTTCCTTTGACATTCCTCTAATGTTCCTCTAACATTCTTCTAACGTTCCTCTAACATTCCATTAATGTTCCTCTGACGTTCCTCTAACATTTCTCTAACATTCCACTTATGTTCTTCTGATGTTCCTCTAATGTTCCTCTGATGTTCCGCTGACATTCCTCTGATGTTCCTGTAACGTTCCTGTACTGTTCCTGTTCCAGAGGACTTACTGGGTCTATCCGTGCGTTTCCATGACAACTTTTATTCCTGGTTTAATCTGAATAAACGTTAGATCCTATTTCAGATGTCCATGTAACACCTTATTCCAGTTGAAAAAGATAGTTCGGATTAAATTTAAACCTGATTAAAGTCAGTGGTTTAATCCTCTTTTAACTGCGCTCTAAATTCTTCCTGGACTGTAAAGCCTTTATTTTCCGTTTGGACTTTATTCCTTCCATTCTGCACATGTCAGTGTCTTGTCCTGTGGCGATGACACACACATTCTGCGCTGGTGGAAGAATCTGCACTGCAGTCTAGTCTTCCCAAAGCGTTCCAGTGGAATATTCTGATGGGATCTACCAGCCTGGAAAACCCTGAAGGAACAGTTCAACACTGGCTTTGGATTCATTCATTTGTCCTGAACTATGAGTTCCACAAGTGGGACAAACAGTTGAACTGCCAGCCCTACGTTAGCTTAGCTTAGCCTAGCTTAGCATAACGGCTTCATTCCTCTGCTCAGACGTAGCCAGGCTTTTAGAGGTGATTTGTAGTATTTTAGGAGTGATTTGGGTCAATACAGTTCTCCCTAATCAGTTCCTTTAGTCCGCTGGGGTCAATATGATCAACAAACTGAGGCTCAGATCATGGTCATGTGACTTACTGCAGGAATAAATCTGGCAAATAAAAACTAATGCAAAGCTAAAATGGTAAGGAAGGGCTGTGAGAACAAGGCAACCTGAGCACTGCAGCACAAACCCTTCTGCTCACTGATCTACCTCATTAATACCTCATGTACCCACTGTCTGTTTCAGTGTCCAGAACCCGGGACGTCCTGAGGACAGCTAAGACCAACCTGCAGGTCAGTCCACATGGGCCCAGAACCCAGACCCTCAGTCACGTGGGTGCAGACCCAGACCCTCAGAACCTGAAACTGGATCCATGACGTTAAATATGATCCGTGTGGTTCATGAAACGTTGTTGGTTTGTTCTCCTTCATGAACCTTTAAACTCACTTTCTGTTCGACTGTGGTCATTTCCATCTTCAGCAGAACTTTAACGCAGGGACGTCAAACTCATTTAAGTTCAGGTTCCACGTTCCAACCAATAAAAGAAGAAGGGAGTAATTTATGAAGAATGACAAATGAAACTGTTCTACATGTTTTAGAAAAAGAAAAAGAAATAAATGGAACGTTTACATTTACAAACTATGATTTAAACGTGAACAGCCTGAAATTTCTTAAATTAAGTGTAATTTTACTAATATTCAGCCTCAGTTTATTATTTATACATGTTCATTCTCATGTACAGATACAGTGGATCTACAAATATACACAACATTTAATAACAGCAGAATATTGGTACAAATACACTGATTTATATTATTTATACATTCCAGGTTATTCACATTTTTATTCACAGCCCCATATGATCTGTAGTAAAATCATAACAGAAGAACCTATTAGTAATGTTAAATATGGACAAAAATGGGAGTCATGAACAGAAATCAAAGAAAAAAGGAACCAATATGAACAAAATATACATTAACAAGAATAAAACATGTACAAACATTTGAAAAACATTAACAAAATGACTAGAAATAAGTAGAAATGATATAAAAAAAAAGAACCAATATGAACAAAATATTGATAAGAAAAATACAAACATGCATAAAAATGAACAAAATTTGAGAAACGTAAAAAAAGATGTTAAAAATCACACTTATTTTTGTTAAGACATTTCAGGTTGTTCATATTTGTTCAGATTATTCACATTTGTTGTTAAAGGATAGTTTATAAATGTAAAACCTTCATGTAATTTACTTTTTTTACACTAAAACAAAAAGAAAAGTTCATATTTGTCATTATTTATAGGTTATTATGATAGTATTTTACTGGTTCCATTGTTCATTTCTTCAGTGTCTTTGGCTTCGTTCACACTGAAGGTAAATGTGACCTGGATCTGATCTGTTACAGACAACCTGAACAGCACTTATCTGACCCAGACCACTTTCATATGTGGTCCTAAATCTGATCCAGATCTGATATTTTCTAATGTGACTTCAGTCTGAACGTCCAGATCGCATTATACGACCTTACGTCACTGAAATGCGACAAATGTCATAATTCTGCGTCCCAGGAGGAGGAGCAGCTGGAAAAACATATTTCCTTGTGTGGTCCCGTATTCCATCCGGACCTCTTTAGTGCATGTGGGTCACTTCAGGACCTCTTTAGTGCATGTGGGTCACTTCAGGACCTCTTTAGTGCATGTGGGTCACTTCAGGACCTCTTTAGTGCATGTGGGTCACTTCAGGGTCACATTCAGTTCAGATTCAAACTGACAGAAGTCGCATTTACTGTGGAATATGAACCAAACATAAAAAAATCAGATTTGACCTAAAAATCCAAACTGTTCATTAGACCTGCTGTGGGCGGAGCCTTAGACCCTGCTGTGGGCGGAGCCTTAGACCTGCTGTGGGCGGAGCCATGGGAGGGTTGGACTGGACCAGTTTAGGTCCACGGACCGTATGTTTGATCCCCCTGCTTTAACAGTTCTTTTCTGTGTTTGTTCTGGTTCTGGTCCATGGATCCTCAGATCTGGACCGTAGTTCTGTGGGTTCTGTCCGTTCTCCATCTTTTGGGTTCTTTCGTTTCTCCTTCATCTGAATGTGTTTCTGTTCTGAGTGTCTTCAGGAGAACCAGCTCAGGATCTCCTCCCTCCGACGTTCCTCCTCCTCCTCTCCTCTTCCTCCTGCTTCCTCCTCTCCCTCCCCCCTCTGCTCTGGTAAAGGTACGACACCCCCCCCCCCCCCCCCCCCGTGGTTTCAGTGTTTTGTTTCACTAACACGTCAGCGACACATGAATCTGTCGTTCTAACATCGAACATTAGTGTTAAAATCAGATTCAAAGCAGATCAGTGTGTCATTATTGAACACAGTAACACCTGTTTATGCACAAATATTCAAATACACACATTTAACAAACAGGACATTGGAGTTCAGATACAAACACAATGTTCTGCATCAAGTAGGAAGAACCAGGAAACACAGCCAACAGCTGATCAACAACCAAAGAATAATGAAAACAAAAGCCTAAGCCATAATGAAAACCAGGAGCAACGAGACAAAACAGTGAACTAGAATAAAGACATACTAAGGAAAAAAACTATAAAAAAGAAAAAAAACAATGAATGAATAAGTAAATCATATGAATTATATAAAGTATATATAATATAATATAATATAATATAATATAATATAATATATATAATATAGAAGATAATCCTGTTATTCTTCAGTGAAATATATTAATCTGATGAAACGAAGTCAAAATAAAGTTAAAGTTCAACCTGTTGAATGATTTAAACAAGACTGAGATATGATCAAACCACCTCCTCCTCCTCCTCCTCCTCCTCCTCCTCCTCCTCCTCCTCCTCCTCCTCTCCTCCTCCTTCTTCTTTTGCCGTGTTTCCACTACGTGGAACCAGCTCGACTCGACTCAGTATTCCTGGAGAGTGTTTCCATTACAGGATACTACTGACTTTTCAGTACCTGTCGTCATAGCGATGCGGTGCGTTATTTCCGTGTCGTCTGCTCAGAGTTGCTGATAAACTCGCTCGTTGCGTGTTGTCTCGTCTGAATTTTTACATCGGACACCAAAGACTGAACCTCCTGGACCGACCATGGTGTAGTTTTGGGCTGTTCTCATGTGGATTAATGCACACCACAGATTTACTGTCCACTAACACATCTGTTTTTGTAAAAGGGCGGGGCACAGAGAAAACTCTGACCAATCAGTGTTCTGCGGTGTGTACACGTCACGGTTTAGTATCTGGTCCAGTCCTGGAACCTCGGCGGAGGTGAGACCAAAAAAATAGTACCAGGTTCCAGATTCCAGGTCCTTTTTCATAAAGGAAATGCAAAAAGGCCGAGTCGAGTCGAGTCGAGTCGAGTCGAGTCGAGTCGACTCGATGCCACGCAGTGGAAACAGGGCATTAGTTTAACCCTGTCCTCCTTTTGTGTTTCAGGTGAAGACCCCAAACTCTTCTGTGAGCTCCTCCTCTCTCCTGGTTGGAGTGTCCTGACACCTCCTCCTGCTCCTCCATCTTCCTCCTCCTCCTCCTCAGTGCTGGCTCAGTCTGCTCACCAGCGCCTCCTTCAGGCCGTCGTCCTGTAGACGTTTGTGTTTGAGGATTTAAACAAACTCAGTTCAGATGTTTCTGCAGACGAGGCTGGAGAAGGAGGACCACCTCAGACCTGAAGCAGGACCACCTTAGACCTGAACTAGGACCACCTCATGGTCCTCAGACCCAAACTAGGACCACCTGATGGTCTTCAGACCTAAACCAGTACCACCACATGATCCTCAGAGCTGAACCAGGATCACCTGATGGTCCTCAGACCTAAACCAGGTCCTCAGACCTGAACCAGGACCACCTCATGGTCCTCAGACCTGAACCAAGACCACCTCATGGTCCCCAGACCAGAACCAAGACCACCCCATGGTCCTCAGACCTGAACCAGGACCACCTCAGACCTGAACCAGGACCACCTTATGGTCCTCAGACCCAGACCAGGAGCTTCTGATGGTTCCCAAACCAGGACCACCTGATGGTCCTCAGACCCGAACCAGGACCACCTGATGGTCTTCAGACCCGAACCAGGACCACTTGTTGGTCCTCAGACCCGAACCAGGACCACCTGATGGTCCTCAGACCTGAACCAGGATCATCTGATGGTCCTCAGACCTGACCAAGGACCACTCATGGTCCTCAGACCTGAACCAGGACCACCTGATGGTCCTCAGGACCCAAACCAGGGCCACCTGATGGTCCCTGACCTGAACCAGGACCACCTTGTGGTCCTCAGACCTGAACCAGGACACCTGATGGTCCTCAGACCTGAACCAGGACCACCACATCGTCCTCAGACCCCGAACCAGAACCACCTGATGGTCCTCAGACCCGAACCAGGACCACCACATGGTCCTCAGACCCAAACCAGGACCACCTGATGGTCTTCAGACCCGAACCAGGGACCACCTCATGGTCCTCAGACCTGATGGTCCTCAGACCTGAACCAGGACCGCCTGATGGTCCTCAAACCTGAACCAGGACCACCTGTTGGTCCTCAGACCTGATGGTCCTCAGACCTGAACCAGGACCACCTGTGGGTCCTCAGACCCTAAATCCCAGGTAGTTTCTCCTGAATCCCAGATTAAATGTCTCTGACTCCGCCTCTGACCCCGCCCCCACCTCCAGCCTCATCCAATAGAAACAAACGCTGACTCCACCTGAAGGAGGATGAGTTCAGAACGCCCAAACCAAAGTGTGAAGTGCTTCCTGTGGCTCCAGCTGGTGTTGGTGTTGGTCTGAGTCCAGTCCGTGCACGTGTTCGAGGAATTAAAGCCATAACGTCTGACGTCTGCGGAGACGGAAAAAAAAAAAAAACTACTGATGGAAGACGAGAGACGGAGACGGTGGATTGTTCACCGTCGACTGCGTTCAGGAGCGTTTGGTCGTGGTCCTGCAGCTGTAGAGCATCACTGTGTTCCAAGACTTCCTGCTGAAACATCAGCTCCTGCTCCAGAGGTCGGTTACCATGGTAACATACTCTGTCTCCTCTGAAGGAGCCCTCTGATTGGTCCACATCATTTCCTGATTCCTGCAGATGCTGAGTTCAGTTTGATAGTGTTTATGTCATCGTTAGAGTAAAGAAACGCTGCCTTTTCATTGTTTTCTGTGGATTTTATAAAAAAACAAAAACAACTGGATCCATGGATTCAGAACATGTTCCTGCTCTGTTTACCTTTTCCTCATCATCTGTTAAAGTTTGTTTAATGAAAATGATTCTGAAAAGTCTGTTTAGGATCTGAGTCCAAAAGAGAAGGCTGCTGTCTTTTCCCATCCTGTTGCCATGGTACCGGTCTCTGCTCTGATTGGCCGTGGAGACGCCGAACTCAGAGTCAGACTTAGACCGAGTTCTGTCTCAGAGCCGGTTCTAGTTCTGTTCTAGTTCTGGTTCTAGTTCTGGTCCAGAGTCAAGGGCCTTTCTGCAAAAACAGTGTTAAAACAACCAGAACGCACGGCGTGATGCCTTCACTGACCTGTTGGACAATCTGTAGAACCAGAACGGCCCAACAGACGACATTTCACTTGGTAACCAGGAAAACGGACCATGTTTGTAGGAGTTTTTTCTTCCTTTAGATGTTTTTATTTCTGTTTTAATGAGACAATCGCTGTTAGAACAAACCTGAGAGGATTTAAGGACGCTCACTGTGGGGTTTTCTATCGGGTCTTTTTCACTGGTTTCTCCAGTTTTTTTTGTGATCTGTTGGTTTATTTTTTGTGCATGAACTGTGACTTCACCCGCCTCTAAAGGTTTCTACTGAAATATGCAATTTTTGGGTTTCGGTGCAATACTCACCTTTGTTGCTGTTTTGTTGTTTTCCGTTTTAAAGTGCCACCGATTCTGTTTGAGCTAAAGATGAAATTATTTTAAAAAACATTAAATCTCATGTTTTACTCTTGTTAAAGACAATCAATTTGAAACAGCTGAAAATAATCAGAGGTTTTATGTTGAAAAAGCAATAAATTCAACCAAAGTGAAAATATTAAGTTTAGATATGTAGTGTGTAATTTCCTGGGGGTCAAAGGGTCAGATTAGTGTTGGCTTTTTATGGTCTCATGTCTGTACAGTTTAAAGGGAGGTGTGTACATAGTGCAGGTTTTTGTTGCAGTGACAGAAAAAACGGTATTTTTATGCATGTTACTTTATTAAACATGTTTTGGGGTAAAAATAAATAAACAAAACCTTTCAATAAAGGCTCAAAACCATGTCAGTGTCTCTGTTTCTGTGTGAACTTCACTGATTTTTATTTTCTGAAACAATGAACTGACAGAATTAGAATCAAGACATAGAACTGGTAACTTTTATTACTGAGTATTGATTGATTTATTTAAGTATTTGCAGTATTCATTTTTGCTAAACTGTTTTTACAGCAGCGAGACATGAGTCCATGGTGGAAAGTTTTATTACAAAATAACATACAATGTTTTTCAAAGATCCACCAGCAGGAAAAGTATTATTGAGATAAAAACATGTCATTTCTCAAACATTGAAGGAAATTTGATGAAAGAATTAAAAGAATTCCAGATGCATAAAAATTGAAGTGGAAAATAAAGGTTGAATGTGACTAATTTGACCCTTTAAAAGTCCATATTTCAATTAGAAATATTAAATCTGTCGTAACTTTATGAAGAATCGATCATAAACGGAACCTGTGACGTCACTACCTGCTCTGACCAGCAGGTGCAGCAGACTCCAGTAAATCTGACCTTTAACTCTTTTACTCTGAATAAAAACTGGAATTTCAGTCACATTAACAAACTCCCGTTGACCTAAAGAGTCAAAGTTTTACTCTGTGGTCGTTTTTCACTCAGTTTGTCTCATTTTCACCAAAAACGCTCGCGAGCACGTGAAGATGAATAAAAACAACATCCGGAAAAACGAGACTTTCAGAATAAAAGAGTTCACTTACAAATATGCCCAATCTGAAAACCAGCACAAAACTGATCTGATGATTATTAATTGAATTAATTTGATAAAGTTAATTAAAGGGCTTTAATTAAGACATTATATCTTTCAACTTTATCTCACGCATGTCTTAAATTATTTCAAGGGGCAGAAACACATTAATTTTAATTAGTTTTATAATAAATAGTGTATTGATCAGGAATTTACTTAATATCCCAAACTACTTATTTAATTTCTAAATCTTTAATGATTAATTATTTCACTGTTGAAATTTTCAATCAATTTTCATTCAGATTTCAAAGATATTTATTTGTTACTTTTTCATTATATGTATAATTTTATGTTTGTTTGATTCATTTCTAAATTCAATCGCCTATATCCTTCACTTTACATTGTATTTATTTTATTTTATTTTATTTCATTTCATTTATTTTATGTTATTTGTTTAATTTCATTTTATTTGATTTGATTAGTTTGATTTCATTTAATTTTGTTTTGTTTAATTTGATTTAATTTATCCTTATTAATTTAACTTAATTTAATTTGATTTAATTTAATTTAATTTGTTTTTATTTTATTTTATTTTATTTTATTTTATTTTATTTTATTTTATTTTATTTTTATTTTATTTTATTTCTTTGTTGTGCTCTTATTGGTGTAGTCCGCCGGAGTCTCGGTCCGCTCGCTGTCTCGCTCTCAGACTCAGGAACCAGACTCATCCGTGCTGATCCGGTGCCGTGTGTGCCGTGCCGGGGCTGCAGTTCGTGACCCGGTGGGTGCAGACGGAGCTCAGATTTACCCGACGATGGACGGACGACGGTGGGGACGCCTCCGCCTGAGAGCCGCCGGAGCCGGGAACGGTCGGCGGGAGCGTGTGGAGTTTCAGCCGGGAAAGGAGGAGGCAGAGCGGGCAGAACCTGCCGGGCGTCCCGGTGTTTGGGCAGGTACCCGTTAGCAGGCTCGGCTACAGAAGCTAGCTCCGGTAGCTAACCGAGCGGAAACGACCTGAACCCGGGGATAACGGCCGGACATGGGTCTGACGGGCCGGGTCCGACCTCCGTGTGATTGACCGGTGTCGGTCGGTGTGTTCTCCGTGGTGTGGGTGTCCGCCGGCGGGTGGCTGACTGACAGCCCGTCCGCTCCGTGTGTTCCAGATGTGCGGGCGGGTTGAGAGGCGGCGGTAGCTCGGAGTTAGCCGGGAATGGACCCGACCCACACCGAACCACGATCCTCCCTGCGGCGGCTTCAGAGGCGTCGGTGACACGGTAACCCGAGCAGCGAGCACCGGCGGAGAGACTCCCCAGGAAACACCGGCAAACAGGCGCCATTTACCGCAGAGCCGAGGATGAAGCGGACGGAGAACGCGAACAAGAGGAAGCTGTGCAGCGGAGAGCAGCGGGAGGCGGGCGCGGAGGACCGGGGATGCGGTGAGTGGATGCCCGTGGACGGGTACGGGACGGACACCCGGATCAGAGCCCGGGGGATCCGGTCCCCACCCACGGCAGCAGGTGCAGGGGACGGGGATCTGACCTGGCGTCCATGCGGGTCTGGTCCTGGTCCTGGTCCTGGTCCTGGTCCTGGTCCTGGTTCTGTCCCAGTGTCTCCCTCTGGTTCTAAAGGGTTCGGGTCTTTTCTGAGGGTTAAGGGTTTGTTCTGGTCAGAACCGGTCCAGACAGGCTCGGTTCTGCTGCAGTGGATCTGTGTTGAACTACAGCTAACCCAGACCAGTTGAACACCAGTTTGAAATGGTCTGCTGGTTCTGTTCCATCAGGATTTGGTCCAAATCCACTGGTTCTGAACAGACGGAATTCTCCACATTTCAACTGTGGCTCATCTGATGTCAAGTGTGAGAAGTTTCTGATAGTTTACACTGGTTCTTTAACACTGGCTGAAGAATGCAGAGTAAAAATAACACAGTTCATCTGATCCTTTTATTTCATTTATATATTTTATACAAGTTTAAACCTTCAGGTGTTAAATTCATTCAGTTTTCAATAGTTATAGATCTGATCTGTGCAGACAGGAACAGCTTTGGACCCAGAGTAGTGTCCACCTGTCTGTCCACCTGTCTGTCCACCTGTCTGTCCACCTGTCTGTCTCTCTCTCTCTCTCTGTCTGTCTGTCTTTCTACTACTTGATCATATGACGTGTGGATGCAGTTGTTTGTTCTGTTTTATTTTAGTTCTGTTTAATTTCCCAACATGCCATTGGTGACTGTTTTCAGTAAACTGTGTTAAAGTCGGTCACATGTTCTGACCTCAGTCCAGATCCTTCAGATCCTCCTAAGTCGGTTCCACCTGTCGCTCCTTAAACACAGTCGATCGTCTGCTCAGTTTCTGCTTCATCTTCTTGGTCTCTGTTTAGAATCACAGTCGTATTCATCTGTCGTACGTGACTCCTCCCCCCTTCCGTCCCTTTGTGCTGATTGGTCGGAGCAGACGCGGCGCCGTGGGTTCCATCTGTAACGAAGGCGGCGTTGGCTGTGAACGTACGCCTCAGATCTCAGTGACCTTTGACCTCCGCTGTTCTGGGTTCCTCTGGGTTTCTGAAGCTGTGTTCAGGTCTCAGTCGTGGAACAGTTGCACATTTTCTCGTGTCGTTTTTCGCTTTTCCAGCTGAAGTTGCAGCAGAACCCGTTTCCTCTCATCTGCTGCTGTTCCTTCATGTTCTGACAGTGTTCTGACTGTTCTGACGTTCTGACGGTGTTCTTACGTTCCTTCATGTTCTGATGGTGTTCTTACATTCCTGTTCTTATGTTCCTTCATGTTCTGACAGTGTTCTGACGTTCCTTCATGTTCTCACAGTGGTCTGATTTTCCCTCATGTTCTGACGGTGTTCTTACATTCCTTCATGTTCTTACATTCCTTCATGTTCTGATGGTGTTCTGACGCTCCTTCATGTTCTTACGTTCCTCTATGTTCTGCTGGTGTTCTTACGTTCCCTCATGTTCTGAAGGTGTTCTTATGTTCCTTCATGTTCTCACGTGTTCTTACATTTCGTTATGTTCTTACGTTCCTGTTCTTACGTTCCTCCATGTTCTGCCGGTGTTCAGACGTTCCTTCATGTTCTACTGGTGTTCTTCCTGTTCTCTCTTACGTTCCTCCATGTTCCTCCTGTTCTCTCCTTGGCTCCTCTTCTCCCTCCCTCCATTTTTCCTCGTTGACATCATGTTCCTTCTGCTCGTCTTACTCGCTCGGTGCTGCTGATGTAATTCATCTCATAATGTTTTCTTTGTTTCTTGACTTTTACTGCGTGGAGCCGGTTCTTTGTAGGAACGTGGACGTGGTCTGAACCGGATCCAGCTGGATCCAAACCCTGCAGGTTCAGACCTGCTCCTGGTTTATAGGGTTAGAAATGAATCCGATGGAAAACGGGAGTTGGTTCTGCAGCTCTGAGCCGATGGGGGGGCGGGTCCGGCCCAGTTCAGATCCTTCAAATAAGTGTCATCATGGGAAACGGGTTCCATCTGGTCCTCATTAGAACCCAGAGTCTGACAGGATGTGGACCCTGGTTCTGTGTGAAAACACCGCACTGACGCTGTTAGACGCAGAAAGGCTCAGAAAACAGAACCGGGTCCAGACTGGGGAGGGATTGGATTCTTACACTAACCTGGTCCAAACCGGTCCAGAGCGGTTCCAGTTTTATTAAATCCGGTCCAGTTCCATCTAGTCCGGTTCCAGTTTCCCTGTATTTTTTGGTGGTGTGTGTGTGTGTGTGTGTGTGTGTGTGTGTGTGTGTGAAGTCCACACTCGTCCCATCTGTCCGTCCATCTGTGGTTCTGACCCGGTTCATTCATTCATTTGTCCAACAGAGGTTTACCAGGAATCCAACTGTCTTTAACTGAAGCATCAGTGGAAACCAGAACCAGAACCAGAACACCACAGACCAACCCTGAACCGCTTCACCACACTAACACACCACTCCACCGTTCACACACTGAATTAAACAGGTTAATGAGAACAGCTGTCGTTAACCCTTTCATTGTGTTTAATCTGAGTGTAACGTGACTCTGTACTGGTGTGTGTGTGTGTGTGTGTGTGTGTGTGTAGTTGTGTTGTTGTTGTCAGGATAATCTGTTCCACTCAGATGTTTCAGGATCAGGCTAATTAAGACCGACTGAATATACAGCAGATTATCAGAGTCCAGCCCAGGACACGTTCATGGGGGGGTGGGGGGGTAAAGACCACCAGTAAAGTGGGACCATCAGTAAACTGGATCAGGACTCAGGTCTGAGGTTTGAACAACATGTCTGAATATTTAATATGAAAATGTCTGGAAGTACATGTGAAAGTTCCAACTGGGTCTGTTTTCAAACCAGTTCAAGGTGAATAATAAAACCGTCATGGTCCTGGTCCAGTTTGGGCTCAGTTTAATGTCTGGGTTCTGTTGGGTTCAGTTTGGTTCAGTTCTAGGTCTGGGTTCTGCTTGGTTCTGTTGGGTTCAGTTCTAGATCTGGGTTCTGTTGGGTTCAGTTCTAGCGGGTCCAGAGGTCGGGCTGATGCTGAGTGGCTGAAAACGGATCCAACAGAAACTCAAATCCATTTTTATTTATTTCTTTTTTCTGTTCCTGTTGGAGAAACTTGATCTGGTTCTGCGGGTCAGGAAGTGAAACCGGGGCTCCTTCAGCTCAGAGGTTTGGGTCTGAGGTCAAACCACAGACAGGAAGTGATGTCATATGCATGTGACTGGGCGTATCCACGGTCCAACATGAGTCACGATGCAGTGGACTACATTTCCCATCAGCCCTTTGACCTCTGAGTTCTTCAGTTGTCGGCATCTGAAACTGGAACAGAACTGGGTCAGGACGTTAAAGGAGGACATTCTGGGGTCATGTGACTCCACGGTTCCGTTCACATGAGGCTCAGTTCGGATTGTTTTACTGAAATTAGATTTTTGTATTTATTTTTTTTGGTGTTTGTTCCCGTTCTAATGTAAATGTGACGTCAGCAGACTCATGTGGGAGCAGTCTACGTCCTGGAGTGACGTCGCATGCATCGCACTGTTTATGAAGTAAACATAGACCTGGCCCCGCCCCCTCCAGAACAGAACTATGATGACTGACTTATTTCAATGACGTAAAAGTCAAATGAACTCACATAAAAACCTCAGATATGATGTGACCCGGGTCCGATCAGTCAAAAAAAAAAACCCGCATATGAAACAAAAAGTCAGATTTGGGGAAGATGTTTCACTGAATCTGTGGAGATGAAAAAATCTGCACATTTTAGAAGCAAACGAAGAAGAACTGGAACCAGAGTAAGATGAAGGTTAGTGTCTGAGTCTGCATGAAACTGACAGACAGGTCAAAGGTCAAAGGTCAGACTGGTTTATTCAAAGGTATGAAATGAAAGGATCAGTGTGAGAAAGGGATCTGGTCTGATGGGGTCTGGTCTGGTCTGATGGGGTCTGATGCGGTCTGGTCTGATGGGGTCTGATGTGGTCTGATGCAGTCTGGTCTGGTTGGATGGAGTCTGATGCGGTCTGATGTGGTCTGGTCTGGTTAGATGTGGTCTGATGCGGTCTGATATTCCTCCCTGAGCTGATACGGGACCCTGGTCTGGAACGGATCGGAGAGACTCTGAGGATGTGGATCTGGGGTTCAGGTTCTGGGGTTCAGGTCTGATCCAGGTCTGTGTTGTGGTGTAGTGGGTCCTTGTGGGTCACACCTGGGTTTGGACTCATGGTTTAGTTTGAACTCGTCTCCTGTCTCGTTAAACTCTTTTATTCCGCTTCTGAATCGTTTTGTCCAAAGACTCTGAGGATGTGGATCTGGGGTTCAGGTTCTGGGGTTCAGGTCTGATCCGGGTCTGCGTTGTGGTTTAGTGGGTCCATATGACTCAGATCTAGTTTGGATCGTACTGGACTCGTTTACGTTCCATGTGTGAAAGTCATTTAACCCTTGGTTTTCACAGATGTCCCTCTAATCATCTAAAGCACATAATCTGCACAGCGTCGTAATAATGATAAAATGTTTTTCATACAGTTGTTTTTAACTTTTTTAAAAATTTCATCAACTTGAACCATGAACAAAAACACCAAATACTCAATAACTGTCAAATTTTAACTCTTTAAATACCATGTTTGTAATGTAAACAAACCATATTTTTTGATGCAAAAAAACCCACAAAACCTTTCTTTTTCAGTATTCTACATAAAAATTGTATTAGTTATTATTTTTTATTTCTTCCTTCTGTCATATGTCAGTGATTAACACCAACGTTGGTTCATATATACTATTATTTTGGTTCAGGTTAAATATTAAATGTTAAGTGTGTCAGTGTGTAATTTACTCATTGGTTGAAGGGTGTTAGTGTACGTTCAGACAGCAGGTCTTACTAACATGGAGTGTAAAGTGTGTATAATACGCTCACCTGGACACTGAAGGGTTAATAACATGGAGTGTAAAGTGTGTATAATACGCTCACCTGGACACTGAGGGGTTAATAACATGGAGTGTAAAGTGTGTATATTACGCTCACCTGGACACTGAAGGGTTAATAACATGGAGTGTAAAGTGTGTATAATACGCTCACCTGGACACTGAGGGGTTAATAACATGGAGTGTAAAGTGTGTATAATACGCTCACCTGGACACTGAAGGGTTAATAACATGGAGTGTAAAGTGTGTATACTATGCTCACCTGGACACTGAAGGGTTAATAACATGGAGTGTAAAGTGTGTATATTACGCTCACCTGGACACTGAAGGGTTAATAACATGGAGTGTAAAGTGTGTATATTACGCTCACCTGGACACTGAAGGGTTAATAACATGGAGTGTAAAGTGTGTATACTACGCTCACCTGCACACTGAAGGGTTAATAACATGGAGTGTAAAGTGTGTATAATACGCTCACCTGGACACTGAAGGGTTAATAACATGGAGTGTAAAGTGTGTATAATACGCTCACCTGGACACTGAGGGGTTAATAACATGGAGTGTAAAGTGTGTATAATACGCTCACCTGGACACTGAGGGGTTAATAACATGGAGTGTAAAGTGTGTATAATACGCTCACCTGGACACTGAGGGGTTAATAACATGGAGTGTAAAGTGTGTATAATACGCTCACCTGGACACTGAGGGGTTAACTCTTACTGACTGGTTTATGTGCTGGTGCTGATACTGTGGGTCTGTCTAATCCCTGGTACTGTGTGTTTTATTCCTTTATGAGGCTCCTACTGGTCTTTTACCTCCTCATATCACTTCATTACATCACATTTAGCTTCAGCTGTTGGATCTGATCTTCAGCTTCTGCTTTCACTCACTGGGCGACGGCTGTGACGGTTCAAAAACACAGGAAAAGGAATAATGTCCTGTTTCAGTCTGATATGAACCATCATTATCGGACACATGTTCTGATGAAATCTCATGAATAAATGTTTTGTTTTCTACTATTCGAAAAAAAATTATGAAACCATTTAGAAAATCCTAAATAACATGAAAAAAGAAGTAAAAACTTAACTGAAATTAAGTAAAAAAAAGAATAAAATAAGCAATAAAATGAACAAAAATGAAAAAGTTTTCTCTGTTTTTGATATAATAACCCTCAGCTTTCATCTGAGCTATATGATCAGTGAATTAAATACTGGAAAATACATGATTTACATGAAAAAATGTTAATACAGGGGATTATATGTTCATTTTTGATGTTGTGAATGATTTAAAATAATGGATAATTCACCTGAAACGCATTAAAACGTAAACCTGTTTGGAAAATGTCAAACAATATGAGGGATTCATTAAATTTAAATATATGATTAATACAAAAGAAAACTGACATGAATAAATGATAATGGAATGGAACATAAGTGACAGTATCATCAGCATAAAATGGCAGTTCATTAATTAGTGATGTATTTTACAAAAAAAGGAACTTTATTCTTCAGTTTTCCTCTGTTTTTGATATAATAACCCTCAACTTTAATCTGAGCTTTAATGAACATCTACAGGATCAGTGAATTAAATATAGAAAATACATGATTGACACCGAAAAATGTCAAATTCAGAGGATAATTTGAAAATAAATGGGGATAAATCACATAGAAAATGTTAAATATAAGGGAACATTGCCACTAAAGTATCCCTGGGTCTTCATGTGTTAATAAACCAGATAAATGTCGGTACCTGAACGCATCAGTGCGATCCCTCATGTTCAGTTTGTTCCGCTCTTTGTCCGTTCAATCCTGAAAACTGAGCTCCCAGCAGGACGTCCTTAATGAACAGCATCCATCACTGTGTCATGTTTCCCAGCATCCTCCACCCCCCCGCCCTTATCACCGTGGCGACGTGCCGATGTCAACCCTAGTGCCGCTGACATCACAACCTTTACTGTCGTCCCCGGGTTAATGATCAGCCCTGAGGAACTCCAACCTCGGCTTAAAACGTCCCACAATGCATTGTTTTTGCTTTTATCTTTATTATTTCTTAGGATTCAAACGGCTCTGATACAACCAGGTGACGCTTTTGTTTTATGTCAAGTCCAGTTTTTGTCTAAAATATTAAAACAGATCAGTTTTTTTCCCCACAATCAATAAAAACAAATCACAGTTGGAGGTAAAAGCTGTTGTAAAGTGTTTATTAAAACATGTTTTTAATGCATACGTTCAGGCTTAAAAGGTAAAAAAAAAAAAAAGACCTAAAAACCACAGACGAAGAAACTGAAGCATGTGGAGGAAACGGGCACTTTCCCCACACACACAGGGTGTGTACAGACGCACGGTGGATGTGGACGGAACAGGTGATAAAGCGTCTACAACGGTCATGTGACACGGAGGGGCGTGTCCTCGTCAGTGTTACATCACTGTTTACATTCAGTCAGAGGGCGTGTCCTGTTTTCAGCGTGTCCAACCAGGGGAAGTCAGACAACACGTGTGTGTCGCCATCGTGTGTGTGTGTGTCTGTGTGTGTGTCTGTATGTGTGTGTGTGTGTGCGTGCGTGCGTGCGTGTGTGTGTGTTTTTATGCGTCTGCTCTCTGATTGGAGGTCGTTGACCTTTGGTTCATGTCCAGAAAAGGAGCTTCCAACAAAACATCCTGCTTCCTCCACCAGCAGCAGTTAACTATAGACACAAACACACAAACACAACACAACAGACACACTGACGCAATGAAACAGACACACAAACACAAAACAACAGACACACAAACTTATCGAAACAGACACACAAACACAACAGACACAACACAACAGACACACTGACGCAATGAAACAGACACACAAACACAACACAACAGACACACAAACTTATCGAAACAGACACACAAACACAACAGACACACAAACACAACACAACAGACACACAAACACAATGAAACAGACACACTGATGCAACGAATAGGGCACACAAACACAAAGAAACAGACACAAACACAACAGACACAGAACCAGAACAGTAGTGTGTTGTCCTGTTTTTCTGCGGGTCAGTGAACTGCTCGTCCATTCGCACCTACAGTGTGTGTTCACTGACACATGAACTGTGGTTTAGTTGAATGTTCAGCCACTAAATGAGTTCATTAGTTCAACCTGAGGAACCGGCCAACCCCAGTGATGTGGAACAAACAGCTGATTCTGTTCACAAACTCACGCTCCACTTTTACATCCTTTTCTTGTCGTGTCTTGTTTTTAGTTTGTCATAGTTTTTACGCCTGAAAGCGTTTCAGTAAAAACATTTTGTGTTTCGACGTGACTGAACAAAACCTGAATGTGTCGATGATCGAGAAAAACGACTGACGATCACTGTCAGAAACACACACACACAAACACAATGAAACACACACACAAATACAACAAACACAACAAAACAGACACACAATCATGGAACATACACGAACAGCTGAACATACATGATATTACAGTATGACATTATATATGGTGATATTTGTGTCACTTGGCCCCGCCCCCATGTTTGTGTTTGAATGGGTTCAGTCTGAACTGTGTTCAAACCACTGGACTGAAGAGGACAGCCTCCAGCACAAACTGACTACTACTACTACTACTGCTACTACTACTACTACTACTACTACTGCTACTACTACTACTACTACTACTACTACTACTACTACTACTACTACTGCTACTACTACTACTACTGCTACTACTACTACTACTACTGCTACTACTACTACTACTACTACTACTGCTACTACTACTACTACTACTACTACTACTACTACTACTACTACTACTACTACTACTACTACTGCTACTACTACTACTACTACTGCTACTACTACTACTGCTACTACTACTACTACTACTACTACTACTACTACTACTGCTACTACTACTACTGCTACTACTACTACTACTACTACTACTACTGCTACTACTACTACTACTACTACTAATGCTACTACTACTACTACTACTGCTACTACTACTACTACTACTACTACTGCTACTGCTACCACTACTACTGCTACTGCTACTACTACTACTACTACTACTGCTACTGCTACTGCTACTACTACTACTGCTACTGCTACTACTACTACTACTACTACTACTACTACTACTGCTACTACTACTACTACTACTACTACTACTGCTACTACTGCTACTGCTACTGCTACTACTACTACTACTGCTACTACTACTACTACTACTACTACTACTGCTACTACTGCTACTGCTACTGCTACTACTACTACTACTGCTACTACTACTACTACTACTACTCCTACTACTACTACTACTACTACTACTACTGCTACTACTACTACTCCTACTCCTACTACTACTACTACTACTACTGCTACTACTACTACTACTGCTACTACTACTACTACTACTGCTACTACTACTACTACTACTACTACTACTACTACTCCTACTACTCCTACTACTACTCCTACTACTACTGCTACTACTACTACTACTACTGCTACTACTACTCCTCCTCCTACTACTACTACTACTACTCCTACTACTCCTACTACTACTACTACTACTACTACTACTACTGCTACTACTACTACTACTACTCCTACTACTACTGCTACTACTACTGCTACTACTACTACTACTACTACTACTACTACTACTACTCCTACTACTACTGCTAATACTACTACTACTACTGCTACTACTACTACTCCTACTCCTACTACTACTACTACTACTCCTACTACTACTACTACTATTCCTACTACTACTCCTACTCCTACTACTACTACTACTACTACTACTACTGCTACTACTACTTCTACTACTGCTACTCCTACTACTACTACTGCTACTACTACTGCTACTACTACTACTACTACTACTGCTACTACTCCTACTACTACTCCTACTACTACTACTGCTACTCCTACTACTGCTACTACTACTGCTACTACTACTACTACTACTACTACTACTACTACTACTACTGCTACTACTCCTACTACTACTCCTACTACTACTACTGCTACTCCTACTACTGCTACTACTACTGCTACTACTACTACTGCTACTCCTACTACTACTACTGCTACTACTACTGCTACTACTACTACTACTACTACTGCTACTACTCCTACTACTACTACTACTACTGCTACTCCTACTACTACTACTGCTACTACTACTGCTACTACTACTACTACTACTACTGCTACTACTCCTACTACTACTCCTACTACTACTACTGCTACTCCTACTACTACTACTACTACTGCTACTCCTACTACTACTACTGCTACTACTACTACTACTACTACTACTGCTACTACTCCTACTACTACTACTACTACTACTCCTACTACTACTACTACTACTCCTCCTCCTCCTCTGGTTCTTTCTCTGTGATTATTTGACAGTACAGATGTGAGATGTCAGTTAAATGTGTGATTATTCCTCCTCCTACGCAGCAGGACACGCCTGGATTAGAGCTTTCAACTTCACATATCACTGTAATCCTGAAGGAATTAAACACAGAACTGGAGCTCACAGGAGGACAGAGACCGACAGACCCACAGAGCAGGGGGAGGGACGGGCGCCACGCAGGCCGCCGCATGGTGGAGGCGTGTTACAGGCATGATGGAGGCGTTACAGCTGGGATGTAAGCCTGTTACAGGTGTGTTTTAGGTGTGTTACAGGTGTGTTTTAGGTGTGTTACAGGTGTGTTTTAGGTGTGTTACAGGCGTGTTTTAGGTGTGTTACAGGTGTGTTTTAGGTGTGTTACAGGTGTGTTTTAGGTGTGTTACAGGTGTGTTTTAGGTGTGTTACAGGCGTGTTTTAGGTGTGTTACAGGCGTGTTTTAGGTGTGTTACAGGCGTGTTTTAGGTGTGTTACAGGTGTGTTTTAGGTGTGTTACAGGTGTGTTACAGGTGTGTTTTAGGTGTGTTACAGGTGTGTTTTAGGTGTGTTACAGGTGTGTTTTAGGTGTGTTACAGGCGTGTTTTAGGTGTGTTACAGGTGTGTTTTAGGTGTGTTACAGGCGTGTTTTAGGTGTGTTACAGGCGTGTTACAGGTGTGTTACAGGTGTGTTTTAGGTGTGTTACAGGCGTGTTTTAGGTGTGTTACAGGTGTGTTTTAGGTGTGTTACAGGTGTGTTTTAGGTGTGTTACAGCTGTGTTTTCAGTGTGTTACAGGTGTGTTTTAGGTGTGTTACAGGCGTGTTACAGGTGTGTTACAGGTGTGTTTTAGGTGTGTTACAGGCGTGTTTTAGGTGTGTTACAGGCGTGTTTTAGGTGTGTTACAGGCGTGTTACAGGTGTGTTACAGGTGTGTTTTAGGTGTGTTACAGGCGTGTTTTAGGTGTGTTACAGGTGTGTTTTAGGTGTGTTACAGGTGTGCTTTAGGTGTGTTACAGCTGTGTTTTCAGTGTGTTACAGGTGTGTTTTAGGTGTGTTACAGGTGTGTTTTAGGTGTGTTACAGCTGTGTTTTAGGTGTGTTACAGCTGTGTTTTAGGTGTGTTACAGGTGTGTTTCAGTGTATTACAGGTATGTTTTAGGTGTGTTACAGGTGTGTTTTCAGTGTGTTACAGCTGTGTTTTAGGTGTGTTACAGGTGTGTTTTCAGTGTGTTACAGCTGTGTTTTAGGTGTGTTACAGGTGTGTTTTAGGTGTGTTACAGGTGTGTTTTCAGTGTGTTACAGGCATGTTTTAGGTGTGTTACAGGTGTGTTACAGGTGTGTTTTAGGTGTGTTACAGGTGTGTTTTCAGTGTGTTACAGGCATGTTTTAGGTGTGTTACAGGTGTGTTACAGGTGTGTTTTAGGTGTGTTACAGGTGTGTTTCAGTGTGTTACAGGTGTGTTTTAGGTGTGTTACAGGTGTGTTACAGGTGTGTTTTAGGTGTGTTACAGGTGTGTTTTAGGTGTGTTACAGGTGTGTTTTCAGTGTGTTACAGGCATGTTTTAGGTGTGTTACAGGCATGTTTTAGGTGTGTTACAGGCGTGTTACAGGTGTGTTTTAGGTGTGTTACAGGTGTGTTTTCAGTGTGTTACAGGCATGTTTTAGGTGTGTTACAGGCGTGTTACTGAGACCAATGGGAGGCACGTAAAGCTGTACGTATTGACTCTCACAAGATAAAAATGATAAAAGTAAAAGATGTAATAAGAAGAATTCAAGCAGACGAACAAGAAACAGTAAAAGGACAAACATATAAAGGAACATGATCTAAAAGGTAAACATGAAACTAGAGGAAAATCTAAAATATGCAGATGACTAACTTCTAAATGAAACTTCTGTAAATTCAGGAGGTTCTGTTCGACCCACAGAATCTGTTTGATTCCAGAGTCGGCTTCGTAGTCTGTTTTGGAGTCGGTTTCATATTTGGTTTGGTAATCGGTTTCAGAGTCAGATTCATTGTCGGTTTTCATAGTCGGTTTCGGAACTGGTTTCAGAGTCGGTTTCAGAGTTGGTTTTTTGTAGTGGGTTTCATTGTTGGTTTCAGAGTCAGTTTCAGAATTGTGAGCGTCGCCCTCATTCCAGCTGAAACACCTCCTGATTGAACCCAGGCTTCTGTCTGTTTCATGTGTTCCTGCTGGTTCTGGACCAGTTTTTTGCAGTTGAATCCGGTCTTGCTGTTGGTTTGTACAGTGTCAGTAACGGTTCTGTAAACGCTGCCAGTGAATGTTGCGTTTCTTCTTCCAGAACCTCGGCTCTGAGGCCAAATGCTGAATGAGCTCTGAGGGACGATTAGTTTTTATTTGGCTTTAATTACTGCAGGTCTGGGAACGAGTTCAGGGTGGAGGTGTGTGCTGGTTCTGCTGACTCAGGTTCACTTCTGTTAATGACCTCTGGGTCTGGGCTCGGCTCCTCCTCCTCCTCCTCCTCCTCCTCCTCCTCCTCCTCCTCGCTCTCATTTCCATCATGTTTCCCTGAGTCACGGTCGAGCTGTTGGGAGTCGATTTCCTGCAGTCAGACCCAGTTTCAGCCCCAGAACACACAGTTTCAGCTGTGAATGGACTGGACTGATGATGATGACGAGGATGATGATGATCAGGGGTTTCAATAATTTCCAGAGTAGACGGTTATTTGTTAAAAGCAGGTGGCTCTTCCCAGATGGCAGGGGTCCGGGGGCAAAGCCCTGGTGGGGGGTGTATGGGGGGCTGAAGCCTCCCTATGCCACATTCAAGCTAAATGAGTGTTTTCCATTCCTCATTTGACCTAATTTTATGACCAGTTTTAAAGCTGAACAGAACACTATGTCTGTACTGCAAAAGTCAAAGTGTAGACCTCAGAACAGGTACAGACTAAAAAACAGAGTGACCTGCCCCAAACTACGTCTAGTGATCTGCATTTACATTATTCTGTGTTCATGTATTATTCATATATATTTGAACATTTTATATTTGTTGAAGGTCAAATCAACTTTAAAATGATAGTCATTTGATAAACAGACACATACTCCTGGACCTTGTGTAAATCTGATGGTCAAATTAATTCAGACTGCAGATCTGATCACCAAATGGGCCCTGGAAGACTGGACAGAAGTTTGTTGGACTGAAAATGTACAAATATGCTGAGAACTACTACTCCAGATCAAGGTTATTATCATTAATGAAAACTAACGAAATGATGAAAACTAGAATTGTAAAAACATTTTCGTTAACTAAAATAAATAAAAACTATAATTAAAAGAAAAAAACGATAACTAACTGAAACCGTATTGTGTGTTTACAAAACTAACTAAAACGGATAAAAATTATGGATAAAATTCCCTTAGTTTTCATCTTTGTCAACGTCAGATTGATACGAAATCAATTTATTTTGCTCGAGCAATTTTAGCTAGCAGCACCATCCGACACTTTTTGCTCCGTCACTTGTGTTCACTTGTGGTTTCCAGTCGTCTTCTGGTCCCCACTCTACCTGGAAACATGGAGACTAAAGCAGCAGAGTCCTGTCTGGGATTGATTTGAATACGACCACAGAGAAGAGAAAAGAGACCACTGAACTACAACTAAACTACAACTGAACTACAACTAAGCATTTAGAAAATAACAAAAACTAATACAAACTAACAAACCTGCTCTAAAAACGAATTAAAACGAACTGAATTAGAGAAAAAAAAGTCAAAACTAAATAAAACTAAACTAGAATGAAAAATCCAAAACTATTAGAACCTTGCTCCAGATATACAGGTTTAATAAGGGATACTCGCTGGTTTTGGATTTGTGCCAGTCCATGTATACATTGCACTAAAGTTTCCTGAAGCTGGTTTGTTCTGTTTAAATGTTTAAATTTCGTATTCTATTATCAATCACCGTCATTCATTATGTATTTTAGGAAATTTGTTTACATAGAAACTATTAGGTTACATCTTACTGTTATAATTTACAAAATCCATATTTTGCTTATTGGCATTTGAAGCTACAGACATAAATGAAGCACATGATATCTAAGTGAGACTACAGTATACAGTATATACAATGGATGCCCCCCCCCTCGGCAATCCAGGTCACACCCGCTGTAGTTCCGTGTCATCCACACCAAGGTAATAATAGTTTTGGATTTTCATTCTAGTTTAGTTTTATTTAGTTTTGACTTCTTTTTTCTCTAATTCAGTTCGTTTTAATTTGTTTTTAGAGCAGGTTTGTTAGTTCTTATTACTTTTCATTTATTTGTAAATGCTTAGTTGTAGTTTAGTTGTAGTTTAGTTGTAGTTCAGTTGTAGTTCAGTTGTAGTTTAGTTGTAGTTCAGTTGTAGTTCAGTTGTAGTTTAGTTGTAGTTCAGTGGTCTGTTTTCTCTTCTTCTCTGTGCTCCTATTCAAATCAATCCCAGACAGGACTCTGCTGCTTTAGTCTCCATGTTTCCAGGTAGAGTGGGGACCAGAAGACGACTGGAAACCACAAGTGAACACAAGTGACGGACCAAAAAGTGTCGGATGGTGACAGCAGCTAAAATTGCTGGAGTGAAATAAATTGATTTCGTATCAATCCAACGTTGACAAAGATGAAAACAAAGGGAATTTTATCCATAATTTTTATACGTTTTAGTTAGTTTTGTAAACACATAATACAGTTTCAGTTAGTTTTCGTTTTTCTTTTAATTATAGTTTTTATTTATTTCAGTTAACAAAAATGTTTTTTCAATCCTAGTTTTGGTCATTTCGTTAGTTTTTTTAACGATAATAACCTCTGTCCGCACAGGGGATTGCAGGGTCACATTTATTGGCTCAATAGACCTTGACCTTGTGCGGAGGTTGACATTTCCCCGTGTGAACGAATGACGATATATCCGGCAGGTGTCACTAGTAATAGTAATCTGGTGGTACAAGTAAAGCCCCGCCATCCATATGTACACACATTTTTTTTTTTTCACGATTAGGCGGGAGCTTTCTAATCTTGTGCCAGGCGGCAGAAAAGACCTGACCTGGGCTCCGGAGCGGAAAGTAGCCGGCGACACATATTAAAATAGCCAGCTGTTACTGAAACCCCAGATGATGATGATGATGATGATGATGATAGTATTAGATGAACCCTTTCCTTTCTGTTGCTGTACATAAACGCTGCATTGTCATGATTAGGGATGTAATGATATGAAAATTTCATATCACGATTATTGTGACCAAAATGATCATGGTTATCATTATTATCGCAGTTTTGTTGAAATTGGGCTCAAAATGTTCAAAAAGTACTGATACACACACTGAAATAATTTAACCAAGTCGTATTTTGAAAAAAAAAAACAAAAAAACAACGAAAACAAATAAATAATTGGCACAATGTTCCTTCTGTTGCAGAAACATTCCAATATTAACCCTTAGTGGTCTGAGTCTATTTGTCTGTTTTTCAGTCCTTTTGATTTGGCCTTTATATACTATATAAACAAATGTTTACTATACCCATGTTTGGGATCTGTTTTTTCAGCACAACTTCATTTATATCATCTGTCTATTATTTTTTTCACTTTAACCTACTATAAAAACATAAAAGGACAAAAACACAAAAAATCTAAAATCTGATTAAAAAATGTATATAATTTATTGCATAATAACACACAGATGCTTAACGAACATTTTCAAAGACTTTAAAAGTGAATATTGGTTCCAAATATCAGGTATAGAAAATTAAAATTGTCATAAATTAAAACTATACTTAAATATGTGACATAAAAGCAGATCTTTACATAGGTGTTTTCTGTGGAAAAGTGCGGTAATCAAACACAGTTATCATGATAATTAGAATTTAAACGGTAATACTAACCGTCTGCAATTTTACCGCGGTTTATCATTATACTGGTAATCATTACATCCCTAGTCATGACGATCATCTTCTGCTAAATTTAGCTCTGACTTGAGGTAACGAGTGAAGCGATTGTTAAAATCCACTGTCGCTGCAGCAGAATGTACTAACCCACAGGGACTGTTCGGATGAAGATGATGATAATGATGGTGATGATGATGATGATAGTATTAGATGAACCCTTTCCTTTCTGTCGCTGTGGTCATAAATGCTGCATTGTCAGGACGATCATCTTCTGCTAAATTTAGCTCTGACTTGAGGCGACGAGTGAAGCGACTGTTAAAACCCACTGTCGCTGCAGCAGAATGTACGAACCAAGGTTATTATCGTTAACGAAAACTAATGAAATGATGAAAACTAGAATAGAAAAAACCTTTTCGTTAACTGAAATAAATAAAAACTATAATTAAAAGAAAAAAAACATAACTGAAACTGTGTTGCGTGTTTACAAAACTAACTGAAATGTGTAAAAATTATGGATAAATTCCCTTCGTTTTGGTCTTTGTCAATGTAGGATTGATGTAAATGGATTTCTTTGTCTCTCTCAGTTTTCTGTGCTGTCTCCATACGACACTTTTTGCTCCGTCACTTGTGGTCACTTGTGGTTTCCAGTCGTCTTCTGGTCCCCACTCTACCTGGAAACATGGAGACTAAAGCAGCAGAGTCCTGTCTGGGATTGATTTGAATACGACCACAGAGAAGAAGAGAAAAGAGACCACTGAACTACAACTGAACTACAACTGAACTACAACTAAGCATTAGAAAAGTAACCGCAAACTAATAAAAATGAGCAACCTGCTCTAAAAATGAATTAAAACAAACTGAATTAGAGAAAAAAAAAGTCATAAATAAATAAAACTAAACTAGAATGAAAAATCCAAAACTATTAGAACCTTGGTACGAACCCACAGGAACTGTTCAGATGATGATGATGATGATGATGAAGAGTATCATTCCCACACACACAACAGGCGTCTGAAACCAGGTAGAAACCGGAGGTCAGGGGGATACCGGTGTTTTAACCCACAGAACGGACAGTGAAAGCCTGCTCTGATCCAGACCGGACGTGACTGTCGGTCCGTGAATGCCCTCTGACCCTCCACGACCCGATTGGACCTGTTCGTCGGTTCCGTCCCACACCCCCTCCAGACCGTTAGCCTCCGCGCTCACTCATGTTTGACAGACGACCCAGCCAAGACTGGAAACAGAGCGCGCGTCGGTTAACCACCACCGCCGCCGCCACCTGCCAAACCACACATTTATCCTGGCAGAGAGCGAGCGCCAACCCCCCAGGGGAGACACCGGAGCATGCTCAGTTTGTCTGTGTTCTGACAGCCCCAGTGGCTGATGGGAAAGTCATTTGTTTTTCCAAGAGTGAATGATATAGACCACAGGTGTCAAACATGCGGCCCGGGGGCCAAATCCGGCCCGCCAAAGGGTCCAGTCCGGCCCTGGGGATGAATGTGTGAAATACACAAATTACACTAAAATATGAACAATCCTTTAGTTCAGGTTCCACATTCAGACCAGTTCAATCTCCAGTGGGCAGGACCAGTCAAATACTATCAGAATAACATAGAAATAATGACAACTCCACATTTTTCTCTTTGGAAATGTAAATATTTTCATGTATTTACCAGGGCTGTGTATCGGCTAGAATCTGGTGATACGATACTAATCACAAAACTAGGATCACGATACGATATATCATGATACTGTTAAAAAGGCAAAGTTTTGTCTGTTTCTTTTTTTTTTAAAATGATTATTTCCTTGAAGAATGTATTCCACCAGAAATCTGCCCAAATACTAAACACATTTTTATTTGATCCCAACAGGATCTAATGTTCTATCACAAATGTTCCAACTGTGTTCAAACTGTAATTCTGTTTCACAGACATTCCAGTTTCAGATCCTGTTCAAATGTTCGATTCTATTAGTTCACAACTAACGTCAGAACAGGATTTGAGTTCAATCCAAACAAAGGAACGAACATTATTGAATAAGAGGTGAAAATAATAATAAATAAAATATAAACAAAAAGAAAAACAAAAAAAAAACAAAAATGATTTGAATAAATACCTAAAATTATCAGTACAGTACTTTTTAATATCGATACAGTATTGTGAAATAAAATATCACAATATATTGCAGAACTGATTTGTTCTTACAGCCCTAGTATTTACACTTAAACAAAGCATAATTTGCAAAAAATGTGAATAACCCTGAACAAATATGAACAACCTGAAACGCCTTAAGATTTTTTTTATTTTTTAATTTTAACAGTATTCTGCCCATTATTAAATGTTAGTGTAGTTGTAGATCCACTGTGATCTGTACGTTATAATGAACATGTGTAAATGATAAACTGAGGCAGAATATTATTAAAATTACACTTATTTTTTCAGTTTGTTTGTGTTATTCACATCTTTTGAAAGGATAGTTTGTAGATGTAACCTTTTCATAATTAATGTAGTCTCTAAAACAGAAAACGTTTGGAGTTGACATTATTTCTATATTATTCTGTTCTTATTTTCCTGTCCGGTCCACTGCAGATCTAATTCAGCGAATGTGGAACTGAACTAACATGAGTTAGATGGTTCAGATCAGTGCTGTCATCAGAACAAAACACTTAGTCAGTTCCACATAACAGATGTGGGACAGGTCGGGCTGGTTCTGGATAGACCTGGTTCGGTTCTGAGTAACGCCCCCCCCCCCCGTGTCCTCGACGTCCTCTGTGATCTGATCTGATCTGCTGTTGCTTCCAGATGTTTTAATTGTCAGATAAATGCTGTGTAATCCTCTGAGCCGCAGATCTGTGTTAAACCTCCTCATGGTCCTCGTTCTGGATCAGTGGGTTTGGATGGAACATGTGACCCAGAGGTTTCAGCCCGTTTCAGGCTTTTCCGGCTGTAACTGTACCTGTGTGTGATGTCACCGGGACTGAAACTGATGACTGTTTCAGTAGTTGACTGGTCATCGATGACTGTAGCGACTAGAATTCAGTGAAGTGCAAAGACAACAGAACAAAGACAACAGTGAGTCGTTGCTATGGAAACGTGAACTTAAACCAATTCCACACCCTGACTGTTAATATTTAGGGATGCACACTAACTATCAGCACTGATAATTATCAGCCCCGATATGGAAGACGAGACGTGGAACAATGAACAATGACATCTCTCTTGCTCTCTCTCTCCCCCTCTCTCTCTCTTCTCTCTCCTCTTTCTCGCTCTCCCTCCCTCTCTCTTCTCTCTCCTCTCTCTCTCTCCTACTCTCGCTCCCTCTCTCTCCTCTCTCGCTCCCTCTCTCTCTCTTTCTCTCTCTCTCTCTCCTCTCTCTCTCTTTCTCTGTCTCTCTCGTCCTCTCTCTCTCCCTCTCTCTTCTCTCTCTCTCTCCCATGCTCTCTCTCTTTCTCTCTTCCTCTCCCTCTCTCTCGGTCTCTCTCCTCTCTCTCTGTCTCTCTCTCTCTCTCTCTCTCCCCCACCCAACACCATAAACAACCTTGAACTTATCAGTATCAGTTGTATAAACTATTATCGTGCATCCCTGTTCATATCCTCAGTCTAATGTTTTTCACGGAAGGGCTGGACTGGACCATGTGGTGGTCTGGACTGGACCATGTGGTGGTCTGGACTGGACCATGTGGTGGTTCTGGTTTTGGCCTGTGGACCGTATGTTTGGACCCCTGGTACAGCCCGTCTCTGTCTGTGTGTGTGTTTATGTTGTTTTGTCGTGGAAACACTGGTTCAACACTTCACATTCTTTTATTGAAGCTGAAAATGTTCCTTTTCACAGTGTGAGTGAACATGTAATTAAGTGAAACGAGCGCCGCCCTGCGTCCTTATTATGAGACGGCCGTAAAAGTCGACGTGTTAAAACGAGCTGTCACGACGCCCCGGAAACACAAACACAGACTAAAGAAGTCCCAGACATTTTCCCAGACTTTAAAAACACTGGACAGGACGATTACACCAGTAAATAACTGGAGATGGAAGCCCCGCCCCCTCCACCAGACTGATGACATCATCAACAGGAAGGAGCTTGCAGGTGGGCGTGAGCTGTGAGGATGGATGTGTGTGTGTGTGTGTGTGAGAGGGTGTGGTATGTGTATGGTGTTGTGTGCGTGTGTGTGTGTGGTGGACAAACCCACAACAGTTGTGGATGTAATAAGCTGTCGGTGTTTTAAACACAACCACCAGGTGTTTACACACACACACTTGAAAACACACTCACAAAACACACACAACACACCTGAACACACGAACACACACACCTGAACATGCACACACATGAACATACCCTCACAAAAAACACACACGTACACGCCTGAACACGTACACGAACCACACACACACCACCTGAGAGCACACACACACACCACACACATACACACAGCTGAGCACACACGTGCACACACAGATACACCTGAACACACACACCCCCCACCTACCTGAACACATACACACACTCACACACACCCACAGACACACACACATACACACCACACACACACACACACACCCACAGACACACCACAGACACACACACACCCACAGACACACACACACACACACACACTCTCAGTGGTTTCCTGTGCGTCCTCTCCGTCAGTATTTCATTCCTTCCTCAGCTTCCTCTGATCAGCTGATGTAAGCCCCTCCCATCCTCTGTCCTTCTGTGCTCAGGCTGAAGGACGACAGCGCTGGGCTTCGATCGTTCTTCATCATTTATTCATGAGTCACTGCAGGTTTCATCCTCCTGTTCTGGATACTTCTGTCAAAGCTCCACCTTCTAAAGGTCCCATCGCTCCATGTGTTTGACAATCTGACCTGATGTTCACCGTTTAACACACATGGCTTCACTGAACACCCTATCCCTCGTCTCCTCTTCTTGTCCCCTTTTCTCATCTCCTTTTTTATCTCCTTCCTCATCTTCTTTTCTCATGTCCTTTCCTCATCTCCTTTTTTATCTCCTTTCCTCATCTCTTTTCCTCGTCTCCTTCCTCATCTCCTTTCCTCGTCTCCTCTTTTTATCTCCTTTCCTCATCTTTCTCGTCTCCTTCTCCTTGTCTCCTTTCTTTATCTCCTTTCCTCATCTTTTCTCGTCTCCTCTCCTTGTCTCCTTTCTTTAATCTCCTTTCCTCATCTTTTCTCAATCTCCTCTCCTTGTCTCCTTTCTTTATCTCCTTTCCTCACTCTCTTTCCTCGTCTCCTTGCCTCATCTCCTTTCCTCGTCTCCTCTTTTTATCTCCTTTCCTCATCTTTTCTCATCTCCTCTCCTTGTCTCCTTTCTTTATCTCCTTTCCTCATCTTTTCTCATCTCCTCTCCTTGTCTCCTTTCCTTGTCTCCTTTCCTCGTCTTCTTTCCTCATCTTTCCTCATCTCCTTTCCTTGTCTCCTTTCCTCGTCTCCTTTCTTTATCTCCTTTCCTTGTCTTCTTTCTCGTTTGATTTGAACATGAATAATAAATAACGGGTCATTTTTTTCGTTTTCCGATTGTGGATTCTCAATTGAAAATGAAAAGAACCAATAATACTCAGAATTTTTTAACTTAAATCCAGTTTCTTCTGCAGAACTTTAATCTGTGCGTCTGTGGTGAATATAATACCCGTCAGTGTCGTCCTTTCTCGTCCCTCTGCTGGTGTTTCCACTCACTGGTGTTTCTGCTTCTGTTCTCTGACCTCTGCTCCTGGGTTTGTCAGTGGGTTTTTGTCCCTGCCGTTGGTGTGACCTTTGACCCCGGCTGTTTGGTGTCAGATAACCCCTGGTGACCTTCTCTACCTGCTGGGGTCGTTTTTCTGCTGGGACACCGAACATGTGTCTGAGGAAAACATGGTGGAACAGGTTAGTTCCACCCACTGTTCTCTGTTTATGAACCGTAATGGGATTCTGGAACCTGGAAAAACCTGCAGCGGTAGATTTATTCCACTGTGGACCACTTTAAATATAACCAGAAAACACATTAACCCTGGAAAACCATTGTATCATATGTGCTACGTCAGGTTCTGAGACCTTTATCTTAGCAACAACATCCATACTTTCATTTTAACCTGTTGTATTTGATCTGATACATGTTTCAGCCCCTGGTGAGTTTTCCTCCTACGACTGCGTATTAGGGTCACATAAGGAAATAAAAACACCTGTCACTGCGAGAATAAGTTGTAATATTTATGTTTATGCATTTGGCAGACACTTTTTTCCAAAGCAACTTACAGGGGAAAACCAATCAAATTACTCAGTCAATCAAATTTTAATTTATATAGCGCCAGATCACAACAAAAGTATATCTCATGACACTTTATATATAGAGTTGGTCAAACCAGACTCTTTTAGAGAATCAAGTCCTAATATAATGGACAAGTCATAGTTTTCAAAACCTCATTATTTAACAAGACTAAAGTTGTAATATTTCGGGAAAAAAGTCATTATATAATGAGAATAAAGTCGTGCTTTCAAAACTCATTTAACAAGAATAAAATTGTAATATTTCGGAATTAAAGTTGTAGTTTTCAAAAACTCATTATTTAACAAGAATAAAGACGTAATATTTCAGGAATAAAGTCTATATATATGAGAATAAAGTCATAGTTTTCAAAAACTCTTTATTTAATGAGAATAAAGTCATAATAGTTCGAGAATAAAGTCATAATATAATGAGAATAAGTCGTACCCACTCATTGAATAATGGAGAACTTGTAAGATTCTGTGAGGTTCTACTTTCATTTGGGGTTTATGCACAAAGGCCAAATACTGAACCTATTAGCCCGCCCACCAAATACTGAGACTATTAACCCACGCCCACCATCAACCATTAGCATTAGGTGAAGGACTTTGAAGCGAGTTCGCACATGTTTGGGTTTTTGTCATAAGAACTGAACTGATTTGAGCAGATTGCCTCTTCTGTTGAGCTGGAACTGCTGCCGTGTTGGTCTGCAGGACTATCGGTGGAAACACCAGAACTACAGGGTTTGATGTTTCTATAGAAACTGTGAGGGAGTCTACTGTGAGTTTTGGACTCCAACAGAGGGGAAAGTTACTGCTTCACTTGTTGCATTTGCTGTAAAACCGAAAACTGTTGAATTTTCCAAATATTACGACTTTGATCTCATAAAAGTATGACTTTAGTCTCTTTAAATAATGACTTTTTTAAAGTACAACTTTTATTCTCATTATATTCGACTTATTCTCGAAATATTAGGACTTTATTCTCATAGTGACAAGTGTTTTTATTTTCTTACGTGGTCCTAATACGCTGCCGTATCATCCCACTGCAGGCGGTGGAAAAGGCTTTTTTTTTTTCCCTTTTCAAAATGACCACTAATGTTAATCATCCAACACAGATTTTGGAGGGAAGTCTTTGGTAATTTTCAAAACGTTAAGAAGAACATTTATTTTGCTATTTGGGTTGACAATTTTAAATATTGAAAAAAAAGTGTTGAAATTATATCACCATTCAAGGGAAATAAAAAGCCTGCAAAAAGTTTATATGTAAAAAAAAAAGAAAAAGAAAAAAAACTACCTGAAATATTCTATATTTCGAAAATGTCACCGGTAAAATTTATTTTGTATCTAAAGTTGACGTTGTGAGTGAAAAGTTGCCAAAAATGGCTAATATTGAATGTGATACACAAAATATATACATAAACAAAATGATATGGCAGATTTTTTTGTTGGATTATATTAAAAGGGCTAAAAAAAACCAACATTTCACTTCTAGAAAATGTGAAATTTTGTGGCTGGTTTTTAGTGGGTCAGTTTTACAGGACAGACTGGACCCTTTGGCGGGCCGGTTTTGGCCCACGGGCCGTATGTTTGACCCCCCTGCTTTACCCACTTAAAGTGTCACTAAGGAGAAGAGTTTGGTTCTGTTGGACTGAACTGTCGGTGCTGAAACGGTGTGTTCTGTAGGTCCAGTCTGTGTCAGCCCAGCAGAACCAGAGCTGGACCTCAGCTCATCAAACCTGCCGTTCTCTGTGTTCTCACCATACACTGAAAAAATATAAACGCACCACTTTTGTTTTTGCTCCATTTTTCATGAGCTGAACTCAAAGATCTAAAACTTTTTCTGTGTACACACAAGGTTTATTTCTCTCAAATATTGTTCACAAATCTGTCTAAATTTGTGTTAGTGAACACTTCTTCTTTGCTGAGATAATCCATCCACCTCACAGCTGTGGCAGATCAAGATGCTGATTAGACAGCAGGATTTTTGCACAGGTGTGCCTTAGGCTGGCCACAATAAAAGGCCACTCTAAAATGTGCAGTTTTATCACACAGCACAATACCACAGATGTCACAAGTTTTGAGGGAATATGCACTGGTCATGTGACTTCAGGAATCTCCAGCAGAGCTTCTGCCTGTGAATTGAATGTTCATTTCTCTACCATAAGCCATCTCCAAAGCTGTTTCAGAGAATTTATGAAGAAGACTGTGCGAGGAAAATGGTGGTCACACCAAATACTGACTGGTTTTCTGACCCCCCTGGACCACCCAATACAGTAAAAGTGCACATTTTAGAGTGGCCTTTTATTGTGGCCAGCCTAAGTCACACCTGTGCAATAATCCTGCTGTCTAATCAGCATCTGGATCTGCCACACCTGTGAGGTGGATGGATTATCTCAGCAAAGGACAAAGGAGAAGTGCTCACTAACACAGATTTAGACAAATTTATGAACAATATTTGAGAGGAATAGGCCTTTTGTGTACATAGAAAAAGTTTTAGATCTTTGAGTTCAGCTCATGAAAAATGGGAGCAAAAACAAAAGTGGGGCGTTATATTTTTGTTCAGTGTAGTTTTACTGTTTTGTTTCTTCTCGTGTGTTCGGCTGAGGACGTTAAACCCCTCCCCCATCTGTTGAATCGCTTCTCTGCTTCGGCCTCACTTTTTTTTCCCAGAGTTCCTTGCTCCGTCCCAGCTGGAGCACATCAGTGCATGTACGGACTGTGATTAACGCCCTGGTGTCCACATCCAGAACAGACAGAACCTCAGACAGGAAGCAACGTAATCCTGCGCACACATACAACACATGTGATTAATCTGATGATGTAACGGCGTTCTGTCAGGTCAAAGGTCAAGCTCATCACCTCCTGCTGCGACACGTTCAGGTTCTGCTCAGACAAAACGGCCTCAGGTCTGTTCTCAGTGGGAATCTGATTTAAATTGGCGCTTACATAACGCATGTCAAACATGCGGCTGCAGCTTCGTATATTCCAGTCTGGTTCCACCGTGGAACCGTGTTGTTCTCAGACCTGTTCCTTCACGCCTCATCAGTCTGACGTTCTACATCTGCACAGCTGGAACCAGTCTTTCTGCTGGTTCTACTGTTGTTGAGTTTGTGAACCACATTAAAAACTGCAGATGCACTAATTATTTTTGGATGTGAAAATAACATGTCATCAGTTTAATTCGCAGTAAAACTGGTCCAAACTCACCACAGTTTATTTAACCCTTAACCCCTGACGTGTCTGCGGTGAGCGTCTGAATGTAGGGTTTAGTTTAAATATCCAGAAAAATTCAACCGTTTGCTCAATAAAAAAGCTTATCAAATCCTGCTGATAGAATGGACCTGGTTCTTTCCATAGACATCTGAGCATGCTCAGTTCAAACCCCCCCATCTTGTGTTTTGAAAAACGCTTGAATTTTAGTTTCAGTGCTTGAAAGTACATGCAATTCTAAGTCTGTTTATTGGTTCTGTTCCGTTCTGTGTGTTCCGTCTGTCGGTTCTGTTCTGTGTGTTCTGTCACATGTTCCGTCTGTTTGCTGTGATCGGTCGGTTTCTGGTTCCTCGTGTCTGTTGTCTGGTTCTAACATGTCTTCACAGCACAGAAAAATGCTGAATATGTGCTGAATGTGGAGATGTGGTGTGTGTTGTGGTCAGAGGACACGCCCACTTCCACTCACAAAACAACAACAACAACAACAACAACAACAGGACATGGGTCTGTGTCCTCAGAACCAGGACAGGACACCACAGGGTCCAGCTCAGTTCTGCAGGTCCCACTGACATCTGTCCATCTGTTCGTTTGTCTGTCTGTCTGTTCATCTGTCTGTCCTCAGTCCATCAGTCTGTCTGTCTTCTGTCCATCCTCTGTCCAGTGTCTGTATTTGTCTCCATGGTGACAGACATGATGAGCGTCTCTGCAGGACGCTGCAGAAGGTGGACCTGGGTCTGGAGACGGGGGGTTGGACTGTGTGTGTGTGTGTGTGGGTGTGTGTGTGTGGGTGGGGGGTGTGGGGGGGGGGGGGTAGACCTGGTTTTACTTCCTCTGTGTTGGATCGGTCTTTGCGTAACTCAGTCACATGTCCTCAACTGTTGACACAGTGGAACGTCCACAGAGACGACGAACAGACGATCAGTGTTAAAAATACTCTGCATCGACACTGACACTGAAGGAATTAAAGAACAGAGTTACATTTATGAATAAAACCAACGTGGTCTGAGTTAAACCTGACCTGGTTTTAATAAAGAATAACTTTAAGTCTGGCTTTAACCCTTTACTGTTTAATGAAGCTTTAATGTAGAAAAAAAACCCAATAAAAACAGCTTCAGTGTTAATGTGAAGACTGCAGCGGCGCACCGAGCAAGTTTTAAAAGGTTTTTTATGTGAAATGATTAGATGAGATTAAATTAGATTAGATAGAACTTTAGTGATTTCTACGTACACATATGAGAAATATTACAACAGAAAAAGAAAAGAAAATAACAATAGCTTTAAAAATAGTAGTGAAAAAAACAGACAAATGGACATTAAAAAGTACTAGTAGAAATAAATAATAAATAATAAAAAAGTATTTATGTTGTATTTTAATGTGGACAGTATGTACAGGGTGGGGAAGCAAAATGTACAATATTTTGAGGCAGGGATTGAAAGACAGTGTATGACCATTAGTTTATTGAAAGTCATGAGAATTTATTTGCCACAAGAAAATGTCCATAATAGAAAATGTTTTTATTCTATGTGTCCTCCTTCTTTCTCAATAACTGCCTTCACACGCTTCCTGAAACTTGCGCAAGTGTTCCTCAAATATTGGGGTGACAACTTCTCCCATTCTTCTTTAATAGTATCTTCCAGACTTTCTGGTAATAGTTTTGCTCATAGTCATTCTTCTTTCCATTAGAAACAGTCTTTATGGACACTCCAACTATTTCTGAAATCTCCTTTGGTGTGACGAGTGCATTCAGCAAATCACACACTCTTTGACGTTTGCTTTGATTACTCATATGGGCAAAAGTTTGTGAAAAGGTATGGATAATAGTGTTAGGTATGATTATGACATCAGTATATGTTTGGGTTCAAAACAACTGACGTAGTGTCTGCTGAGAAAAAACAACTAAACGTTCAGTGTACATTTGGCTTCCCCACCCTGTATATGTGTGTATATATATAGTTTAATAATAGCAAAACTACTAATTATAATTATAAAGTAATAATAATAATAGTAATAATAATAATACTAATATAATAGCCTGTTACTTAAATACGTTCATTATCGCCAGTTTTTTCGTATATTGTTTAATTCTTTTCCTTATTCGACTGTTCTTCCTCATATTTTATTCATGCGTCTAAAACCATCTGAGGAGACAATCAAGACTTTAAAGGGTTTATTTTTAATTATATCAGCTTTTTTGTTTAGTTTTAGTCTTAGTTTATGCCTCTAGTATTTGGGTTCATTCTGTTCAGACCCACTAATGTACAGCTGTTTTCCGTTAACCGGAGCATCTGTTACTATGGCAACAGACACTTCTGTAGAAGAGGAGACGCCGTCTGACATGAATCTGAATAAATGATAATTCAGCAGGTTTGTGTGTATTTACGTGTGGTGTGTGTGTGTGTGTCCAAAGCCTTCACTGTGGGTTTGTGTGTGTGTGAAATGTGTGTGTGTGGTGTGAGTGTGTGAACAGTCAGTTGTGAGTGTGTCGGTGTGACAGTTGGCGGCTCAGCTTTAACGTCCTGACGTTAACTGTGAAGTTCAACCCCAGCTCTGCTCTGGGTCTCATGCTGCCTTCACATGCTGTGGGAATTATGGTAAATGCTAGTTACAAACTCAAAAATTGCACCTGAACGCCCCCTCGTGTCATATTTTCTCAGTGGAGAACTGAGATGAAAGTGACCTTTGACCTTTTCAACATGGCGGAAAGCAACGGGGCATTCACAGCCGATGATAAACAGGTTTTATTAACATTTTGTTGCTGTCAGCTGATGATTTTACACATTTATAGCATATAGGGATGTAACGATGTGAAAATTTCATATCACGGTTATTATGACCAAAAATATCACGGTTATCATTATTATCGTGGTATTGTTGAAATTGCACTCACAGTATTAAAAAAATACTAATACACACACTGAAATAATTTAACTATGCTGTATTTTGAAAAAAAAAACAAAAAAACAAAAAAAACAAATAAAATAATTGGCACAATGTCCCCTCTGTTGCAGAAACATTCAAATATTATCCATTAGTGGTCTAAGGCTTTTTTGTCTGTTTTTCAGTCCTTTTGATTTTGCCTTTATATACTATATAAAAATGTTTACTATACCCATGTTTGGGATCTGTTTTTT
>NW_021941454.1:473480-496739 GCF_902148855.1 Sphaeramia orbicularis | reverse complement strand
AAAAAAAACGAAGGGAATTTTATCCATATTTTTATACGTTTTAGTTAGTTTTATAAACACACAATACAGTTTCAGTTAGTCATCATTTTTTCTTTTAATTATAGTTTTTATTTATTTCAGTTAACGAGAATGTTTTTTTCAATTCTCGTTTTCGTCATTTCGTTAGTTTTCATTAACGATAATAACCTTGGTTGGGACGTTGTCCATCCGATCACACTTGTTTCAGATGCTTTGACCTTTATTTCATGGATACCTCAGGCTCAGCTCCGTCCTTCACTAAATCAGGAGTTCTATCCGACCCATAATGCACCTGGCAGCGCTCCCAGAATCCATTACTGCACAGAAACTCCATCTCCTCAGACTGCAGCCAGACGCTGAGCCTCTAAAATACATCCCGTCCGTGGGCCTCGTCCTGTCCACCCCCTTTAGTCTGTGACGGATCTGGAAACTCTGGGATTCTCCGACTTCATTTTGGTTCAGAGATGACGGAGCAAGGTTATTATCGTTAACGAAAACTAAAATATGCACATAACCTGTAAAGATTTATTACTATTTTTATGTTTGTCCAGTTTGGTTTTTTTGCACATATTCTTGTACTTCATCCTCTCACTGCCTTATTTAGTCAGTTTCTCTGTCGTGGGATCAAAAAGTTTCATATTATTTGTTACTGAAGTGAAGGTTTTTGTCCTGAAAACCCAAATCTGGACCAAGGTTATTATCGTTAACAAAAACTAATGAAATGACAAAAACTAGAATGGAAAAAACATTTTCATTAACTTAAATAAATAAAAACTATAATTAAAAGAAAAAAAAACATAACTAACTGAAACTGTATTGTGTGCTTATAAAACTAACTAAAACAAATAAAAATTATGGATAAAATTCCCTTCGTTTTCATCTTTGTCAGTGTCGGATTGAAGCGATTTATTTCGCTCTAGCAATTTTAGCTAGCGGCACCATATGATATTTAATGGTCTGTCACTTGTGGTCACTTGCCGTTTAGTCGTCTTCGTCTTCATCGTATTCGACTGAGAAGAAAAAAGATATTAAAAAAAAATTAAAACTAAACTAAAACTAAGCATTTAGAAAATAACAAAAACTAATAAAAACTAGCAAACCTGCACTAAAAACGAATTAGAAACTAACTGAATTAGAGAAAAAAAAAGTCAAAACTAAATAAAACTAAACTAGAATGAAAAATCCAAAACTATTAGAACCTTGTTGCAGTGTATATTTATAGTGTGGTACATTTTACAACAAAGCACTGATACTTTTACTAACCACATGTTTTTTGTACAAAATCGATTTATTTCGCTCAAGCAATTTTAGCCAGCACCACCATACGACACTTTTTGGTCCGTCACTTGTGTTCACTTGTGGTTTCCAGTCGTCTTCTGGTCCCCACTCTACCTGGAAACATGGAGACTAAAGCAGCAGAGTCCTGTCTGGGATTGATTTGAATAGGAGCACAGAGAGAAGAGAAAAGAGACCACTGAACTACAACTAAACTAAAACTAAACTAAAACTAAGCATTTAGAAAAAAGTGAAAACTAATAAAAACTAGCAAACCTGCTCTAAAACAAATTAAAACGAACTGAATTAGAGAAAAAAAGTCCAAACTAAATAAAAGTAAACTATAATGAAAAATCCAAAACTATTAGAACCTCGCAATGGAGCAGCAGAAAACGCTCTGGTGTTCGGTTCTAAGCAGCTGTTTTGTTTCATCTCAGTTTCAGAGTCTGTAGTTTCATTACAGAACCGACCTGCACAAAGACACAAACTGATATTTAATGATTCAGCGGAACAGGAAGGAAGTTTGATCAAACCAAACACCTTCAACCTGCACCAGAGCATGAGTTTCCATCACAGATAAGAAGGATTTTCTGAAATAAAGACGTCAGAGCTGCGGAGGAAAGTAAAAAAAACTATGATTTAACAGAAGATGCAGAGTATTAGTGATGATAAATGACATTAGTCTGTAAAATATGTTTAAAATCCTGCATAACTGTTGGATTTAAGCTGCAACGGCGTCAGTTTAGACACAAAACTACTTATTTGTTTTTCGTGTAGTTCCACCTCCTTTTTCTTTATTTCAGCTTTTTTTTTTTTTTTTATCTCACTGGCCGATAGGACATGAGATACTGTGAAGGTGCTCTGTCTGCCGTCGTCTTCGTCTTCATCGTATTTGTAGTTGTTCTCATCATTGTCAGCTTTGGTGGTGGCAACTTTATCATCTTCACTGTCATCGTCATCGTCGCCATTTTCATTTTCATCTTTGTCGTTGTATATTTGTCGCCGTCTTTCTCGTCTTCGTCATCATTTTCATTGTCTTGGTCGTTGTCTTTGTTGTTTTTTTGTCGTTGTCTTCATCATCCTTGTCTTCATTATCGTTGTCTTCATCAGTCTTCGTCATTGTTGTCTTTGTTGTATTCGTCGTCGCTGTTCTTGTTGTCACTGTTGTCGTTTTTGTTGTTGTCTTCATTGTCGTCTTTTTCTTTGTTGTCTTTGCTGTCTTCGTTGGCATTTTCTTTGTTGTCATTTTTGTTGTCTTCTTCATCGTTGTCTTTGTTGTCTTCGCTGTTTTCATCATCATTGTCTTTGTCGCATTTGTCGTCATTGTCTTTGTTGTCATGGTTGACGTTTTTGTCATTGTCTTCATTGTTGTTGTCTTTGTCGTCGTTGTCTTTGTTGTTAATGTTAATGTTTTCATCGCTGTCTTCGTTGTCTTTGTCTTCGTTGTTATCTTCATCGTCGTTATCTTCATTGTCGTTATCTTAATCATCATTATCTTAATCGTCATTATCTTCATTGTTGTTATCTTCATCGCCGTTATCTTCATCGTCGTCTTCGTTTTCATCATCTTTGTCTTTGTAGTCGCCTTCGTTAGCAATTACTTCAAACATCTTCGCCAATGAAACTACTGGTCGGATTCTTTCAAATTTCAAATTTTATCTGTATCTTCTTTGAGACAGCATCTACAAAGTTTGAGAAATTTAGATTTTTAAATTTTTTTTTACTGATTTTTAAAAAATATTCTGTTCCTTTACTTCTACTGGTCCATCTGTTGATGGTTTAGAACATGTAAATGGTTCCAGATATCAGTCTACTTCCTACTGGTCATTGATAGAAGTCAGATATGGACTGTGATTGGATGAGTTGAGTTCTCCTCCAGTCAAAGTCCCACCCACTGCTATAGTTAGATTGACGTGCATCCAGACCACAGGACTGGAACAGTTACTGTATTTAATGCAGACTCAGAGTTGATTTGATGACTTTTAAGTGACTTCATTCAGATTCTATTTACGGTCCAGCTTCAGATTTGCGTCCCGTTACGTTTCTATCGGAGGCTGTAATTTGCGTTTTCAGAGCGAGTCGTGTTTCCATGGAGACCGAGTCGAGGCTGCCGATTGGTGGCTGGGTTTCAGAGCGTGGACGGTCGTCCTTTGAAGTTTTGTGAAAGTCTCCCACTGAGGCTGAAGGATGAGTCACAGCGAACATAAACCCTGGAAACATGGGCTGAAACATGAGCAGATGCTTCAGACGCCCTCCAGTCTGTCTGTACATGTTTCAGATCACACACTGAACATCACAGACCTGGAGTCCATTCACAGACAGCCCAAAGACACTGTCTGTGGTGAATATCCAATAAAAAGAGATGCTGTTATTTGACTTTTGGAGCTGGTTTGTGCTTTTCAGATGTGGGAGGAAATCCTGTTAAATGTACACAGACGTTACCGTTTGTAGGATGAATACGAAACAAAAGAAATGCACAGTGTTTATAATAACTTTAAACCTTCATAAGCCTCAGAATCCAAGTCACTCATGGAGAAGAAACACTTTTCAGATTTTTATTTACAGCTGTGTCCGATGGAAACAACGCCAATGATTCTATTTTTATCACTTCCCCTCTAAGACTCTGAAAGTTGTTTCTTACGGTTCTCATCTCATAGATAGATAGATAGATAGATAGATAGATAGAATACTGTGCTTCAGTATCGGTTTAATGTCTGATGAAACTCCCGCTGCAGTGTTTTCCTGAACCCGTCTGTGAAACACAGATGTTTCAGACCACGTCTCCTGCTTTTCTCTAATTGGGTGAAAAACAGGCCTTGTCATAACAACCGTTACAGAACAGAAGTATTTGTCAGATCGGACGCAGAAACGCGGTGTGAAACGCTGTTTATTCTGAACCCTTCAGGTGGATGTGAGTCCGTGTTTATGTTATTAACAAACGGAAAACCGCTCATTTCCACAGACGTAACATCCACCCTGTGACGGAGCAGGTTTCAGGTTCTGCTCGTTGACCTGTTTTTGCCACTGGTTTTATGTTAAGTTTGTCTGACAGTCGTCTTCAGCCTTTTAACAATGTTTGTCACCGGCGCCGCATTGTTACATCCACCGACTGTAACTGTTGAACTGTTTACGCTTTTGACAGAATCTAAACGTCACCTTTGATCTGAGGTCGGGTTCTTTCTATTGGTCTAGAACCCATTAGGGTAGAGGTCTGCACCGGCTGAGGGGGAGGGGTGGAAGTGGGCGGAGCAGAGAGTAGCACAGTGCAGCTGGTGAGAAAGAAATGGAAGATTTTTATTACTTTTGGCAGCTTTTTAGCGTGAATGAAATGTTGTAAATAATAATAGTACTGTTGTGGAGTGTTCTGCCAGTGTGTTTTGATGTGTCTTTATTTATTCTTTTATTTTGGTTTGGTGAAACTCTTGTCCACAAATCAGACAGAAAACCCATAGCTGGGTCTGAGGCAGAGGTGTTTAGTGTCAGACTGCAGTGGAAGCTCAGCTTCCCCTAAAATAACTCCCATTAAATGTTCAAATCTGTTCAGTTGTTTTCATTTCATTGACTGTGATGTGTGTTGGAACACGTTCATCTCTCAGACCAGTTGGTTCAGAATCAGTTTGATCCCAGATCAGTGGACTGGATGTTGTTCACTTCTCCTCCATTCCCGTGTCTGTGTTTGTTCATTCCATCTCTGCTCAGTGCATTTGTCCGTAGACGCTCAGCGTCCATGCACTTCAATGGGACTGAGTGGAACTGGTTTAAACTGACTCTAAACTGGACTACCGTAAATTCCGGACTATAGACCGCACCTGAATATAAGCCGCAGACCCTAATTTTAGAAAGAAAATCAATTTTGTACACGTATAAGCTGCGCGGTTTATAAGCCGCGGGTGTCCACCAGTGGCGATTTCTCATAGACTGCAGAGAAGCCCGGCTTCCCCTATCATTACAAAATTAAATGGTTAAATATGTTTGGTTGTGTTGACATTTCATTGACTACACATGTGTTAAAACACGTTCATCTCACAGACGAGTTCGTTCAGAATCAGCTTTATCACAAATCATCAGACTGATGTTGTTCACTTCTCATACATTCCCGTTGCGCTGTTTCCTCATACGATCTGTGGTCAGTGCATTTCCCCGTTGAAGCTGGCTTCTATGGGAGTGTGGGACCAGTGGAACCTTTTTTTCGTTGCGTCAAAACTGGAGAGACAGTGAGTGCATATTGAGGCACCGACACCGCCGGTGGCTCACTTCCGGTACCACGGCTCGGTGCCGCGGCACTCGGCTCGAGGTGCAGGTGGTGCCGCGGCACCGAGCCGTGGTAACCGTGGCACCACGAGGTGCCGTGGCACCACCGGCACCTGAGCCGGTAATTGGATAAAGGTTTTCTTTGAGTTCAAAGAAATTCTTCCCTGTATGTAAATGGGTCTGATATGTGTGAGCTGCTGTCATATCTATAGGTTGATTCGTTGTTAATATGATGATTAAAAAACAAAAGACAAAAAACGAGGCAACAAAAGGATAGTAATAAAAGCACATTTTCTCTTTCTTTTTTTTTGTCGGTGGACTTATGGGTTTCCTTTGGATTCGTGCCGATACAGGATTGACTTGCTTTTGCGCTGGCTGTGGATTCAGACTTAAAATGACTTGAAAGACACTTGAAAGTAAAAATTTTTGTTTTTCGTTAGAGTAGGACTTTTAATTTATTTAAAAATATAAAGATTAAAAACAAGTAATTACATCTGTTGTAATATCATTTTCATTTAACATTACGCACGACATGCGCATTAATTCTGAGATGCTTTAAATTATGACGGTCTCTGGAGAGCTTTATTGGGTGTTTTCATTCAGAGTTTTGTTTTGTATATTTGTGAAACAATATTAACATTTGAAGGTTTACTATTTTTCCTTAAAAGTTCCTTTTGTGTGTTAATATTAACTTTATAAAGGTTAAGTTGTTAATGTATCCATTCCTGCATACCTGGTAACAATAGACAGATTCTTCCCTGGGGTGTGGCAGGCAATAAGGGAAAATCGTCATATAAGCCGCGTCGGAGTATAAGCCGCAGTGCTTCAAGTGTAGGAAAAAAGTAGCGGTTTTTACGGTATTTGCACTTTTCCATGTTATTTGCACTTTTTGTTTAATTGCACTGTGGGGCCTTAGAGTCCAGTAATTTCGGCTCTCTCTGTATACAATGTACATGGCAGAACTGATAATAAAGATGACTTTGACTTTGACTGGACTTTGACCATCATTGGATAAATGCCACCGTGTTGTCCCGCCCCGGACGCTCAGCGTCTCTGGGGGTGAATGGAGCTGTGGGCGGAGCTCGGCCAGGCCGGATGCTGAGCTTCCACGTGCTGATTGGAGGATGAGTCCAAAGGCTGAATCTCGTTTGATTGACAGCTGTTTTCAGATCTGCTCCTTCACTGACACAGTTCAGTTTAATACGTCACACATTCTGCTGTGAAATCACAGAAACCAAATGAACTGTTCATTTACTGACCTGAAAGAAAACACAACCATTGCACTTCGTGTTTCAATTTAAAATAATTTCAACGTTTTCTTGTTTCAGTTCCATAATTTAATCATTTCTTGTTCAGTTTAATATCATTTTGTAGATAGTTAAATCGATCATACTGTTGGTTAGGTCAGAATGAACTAACTATCAAGTCCCTGGAAAAGACCCCTACTGTGTACGATAAGGTCACTGAGCATTTTTTTAAAAAGGAATGGAGGGCCAAATTTATGTTTAAATAACTTGACAATTTTTTTTAGCTTACTGGCCGACAGGCTGTAAGCTATTGTCGTCATGCAGCATCTGTCGTCGTCTGTTGTCTCTTGTCCATTAAAAAAATTTCAATTGTCTTTTTCTCCGAAACTACAATTCCGATTGACTTCAAACTTGGTATACAGCTTCTGTATGATGATGTCAACAAAAGTTAGTGAAATTATTTGGATCTGGATCTGATTCTGGATTTGGTGCGACTTTGAATAATTTTCCCATTATAACAGATAGGAAGTGGATTGATCAAATAAATCAGTATCAATGATATCAAGTGTGAATTTGAATTTTTTACAGATCTGACTGGAATATGAGCAAAACATGGGCTATTTCTGTAATAGAATAAATCCACAGAACTGGGTGATAATAATGGCATCTGGATACATTTCCCAAAGCTTTAATTTGGCCGGTAAGCTACAGGGCCATTGGTCCTATTTTTATTTTCTTTCTTTCTTTCTTTCTTTATTTATTACTTTTGCAGAGTTTAAGCATTTATTGCAAATAATAATGATAATTAATGACCAGATATTGGAAGAAAAAATGGCTGAAAAAAGGTGCAAAAAAGAATGTTCTTCTGCCTTTTTCTGACACTTTTATTGCAAAAAACAACACAAAGAACTTTGGGCCCGTTCTAATGTTTCGTCCTTAAAGGGTTAGCGCTGTGGATTATTGAATCCAGGTTATGAGTGCCAGCCAGATCTGAGTCCACATTTGTGTCAGTTTAAAGAATCATTCCTCGCTGGATGAAACATGAACCTGCCAGAGCAGCGTTTGTAGCTGTCAAACATGGCAGCGCTGAGGTTTTTCACCCCGAGAAAAAGAAAAAAAGAAGAAAAATCACCCAATCAGAGGGCCGCTCTCAAATGGCCTTTATTAGTCCGCAGCAGAAATTGGAAGCACATGGCGGCCTATAAACGTGAACCGAAGCCGACCACAGAGACGCTTAGATTGATAGGAGGAGGAGGGGAGGCGGTGCGGATCGTTTTGTCCATTAAGAACCTCAGGACAAATTAGTCTGGTTAATCCTGTTATTCTGCCCTGGGCCTGGGCGCTCACTTCTGAACAGCCACATGGGCTCTGAAGGCCTGGGTCGGAGCTGGATCTGCGTTACGGGACCGGGCTCAGACAGAACCCGATCCTGCAGCTGACAGATGGAAACCGGCTCCTCTGACACTCTGCCGCCTCTTTCATCTGCACAGCGGCGGCGGCGTTCGGGTTTGTTGTGGCGTCTGAAAGTAGGTCAGGATGCTCCTCGTTCAGCCTGAGCCGATTCACCGCGTTTGTGCGGAGGATTCTGCCCGGCAACAGATGATGCACAGAACATGTCATGCAGAGCCTCATGTGGAACCAGAACCACGGGGAAAAGGTCTACGTAGAACCAGGACCCACAGGGAAAGGTCTACATAGAACCAGGACCAGGGGGAAAAGGTCTATGTAGAACCAGGACCACGAGGACAAGGTCTACGTAGAACCAGGACCAGGGGGAAAAGGTCTACGTAGAACCAGGACCAGGGGAAAAGGTCTACGTAGAACCAGGACCAAAGGGAAAAGGTCTATGTAGAACCAGGACCAGGGGGAAAAAGGTCTATGTAGAACCAGGACCAGGGGGAAAAGGTCTATGTAGAACCAGGACCAGGGGGGAAAAGGTCTACGTAGAACCAGGACCAGGGGGAAAAGGTCTATGTAGAACCAGGACCACGAGGGAAAGGTCTACGTAGAACCAGGACCAGGGGGAAAGGTCTGTATAGAACCAGGACAGGGGGAAAAAGGCTACAGACCAGGGGGAAAAGGTCTATGTAGAACCAGGACCAGAGGGGGAAAAGGTCTATGTAGAACCAGGACCAGGGGGAAAAGGGGAAAAGGACCAGGAGAAAGGTCTATGTAGAACCAGGACCAGGGGGAGGGGAAAAGGTCTATGTAGAACCAGGACCAGGGGGAAAAGGTCTACGTAGAACCAGGACCAGGGGGAAAAGGTCTATGTAGAACCAGGACCACGAGGACAAGGTCTACGTAGAACCAGGACCAGGGGGAAAGGTCTATGTAGAACCAGGACCAGGGGGAAAGGTCTACGTAGAACCAGAACCACAAGGACAAGGTCTACGTAGAACCAGGACCATGGGGAAAAGGTCTATGTAGAACCAGGACCAGGGGGAAAAGTCTACGTAGACCAGGACCACGGGGAAAAGGTCTACGTGGAACCAGGACCAGGATAGTCGACAGAATTACCATTTGTGTTTATTTCACAGTACAAATACTACATATAGCTCCTTTAAACCTCCTCTGAAGCTCATGTTTTGGAAATGGAAGAGTCATCAGTAGATTTATGAGCATTTTTATCAGTTTGACCTGAAGTTTTAACCGTCTTTAACTGTTCTTACGGTTTAGCACCAGACATACAATTAAAATGTGTGGATTATTAACTTTAAAAATGCTGCCGTTCTAAATGAAAATGAATTTAATTTTATTTTCTTCCCCACTATATTATAAACACACCACACACACACTACATAGATATATATATAGATATATATTATATATATAAACACACACACACACAGTACATACATATACACCACACACGTACAGTATATATATAGATATATATATATATATATAATAGATATAGATATATATATATAGTATATACTACATACACACACACACAACATACATACATACTGTATATACACAGACCACACACTTATTTATTTAAGTTTTACAAATAAGATAAATAAATTATGTAAATATCAACAACATAACTTCACTCTCATAATATATAAAACAGTAGGTAATCTATTACACATAAGTATATCACAATGAATAAAATATAAAATTGTAAATTAAGGAATTATCTTGACAAAATGATGAAATGGGAAAAAATAAATAGAAAATAAATAAATGAATAAATAAAGACAGAAAAAGAAAATAAATAAATAAATACATACATACATACATACATACATGAATACATAAATAAGATAAAAAAGATAAAATAAGATGTCATTCAATTAAATTGAAAATAAAAATCAAATAAAATGTTCACGGGCATGGTAACTACATGGTCTGTAAACATGTGTCATTCTGGATTATTGTAAAGTGTAAATATTCCATATACTTATCTTCTCCATTCAGGAGTTAAAGGTCAAAGGTGTGAGTCCTGACCTCCGTCCACTGCAGCTCAGACAGAGTTACACACAAACACAGAATAAACATGAACAGAATGGACTGAAACACAAATAAAACCACCGTTTAATAATAGACGCCACGGACAGAGGTTGAATAATCAACATTTATGTGTGAACCAGTCGAACAAACATGGAGGAAAGTGTAGGTTTTGTACAATATCCATATTATTGGTGATGATGGATCAATGATGACCCTGAGGTTCTGAGAACTGTGACCTGTTTTAGAAACCAGATCAGTCCTAATAGAATAGAATAGAATAGAATAGAATAGAATAGAATAGAATAGAATAGAAGAGGCTGTCAAAACTCATTCTAGTTCAGGTTTCCACATAATAATATAATAACCTATAAATAATGTCAACTTGAAACTTTTCTCTTTGTTTTACAGTGAAAAAGTTAAATTACACTATGAACATGTTTACACCTAAGAACTGTCCTTTAAAAATTATGAATAACAGAAACAACAATGAAAAAATTAAATTTATTAAGAAAAATAAGTGCAATTTTTGCCATATTCTGCCTCAGTTTATCATTTCCACATGTGCATAATACGTACAGATCACAGTGGATCTGCAAATACACACATTTAGTAACAAACAGAATACTGGTACAATTACATTTATTTTTCTTAAGACGTTTCATGTTGTTCATATTTGTTGAAGTTATTTCTCTTTGTTGTGAAAGGATAGTAAATGGAAATAATTTCACCTAAATTTCCTTCTTTTTTTTTGCACTAAAAGTTTGTATTTGTCATTATTATCAGTTTTTTCTGTTATTATTTGACTGGTCTGATCCACGTTAGATCATATTATTGGTCTGAATGTGGAACCTGAACTAAAATAATAGTTAATATGTTGAGTGTAATTTTTCCATTTCATAAATTCATCCCATGGGTTTGGTTTGGACCCTCTGTGTCGGTTTTGGTCCACGGGCCGTATGTTTGACCCCCCTGCTGTAGAATATGAATGAACCCGGGTGGTGGTTTTCAGCTGACGAACAGGCCCGGGTCGGGTTCAGACTGTTTGTGCTTTTATGACAGGGTTTATGTCCCGCCTCAGCAGGATGAGGAGGCGTTACCGTGGCAACAGCGGTCGATGTGATGCAGTTAAGGGACGTGCTGACGAACAGGCCCGGGTCGGGTTCAGCTCATCAGACGGATCAATACTAAACAGATCAGCAGCAAATACTGGAGCACACAGGACCAGGGACAGCTTCAGGACCACGGACAGCTACATGTGGTGTCGGTCAGAAGCCAACGTACGCAGGAGACCAGGGGTGTAAGAAAATATCGGTTTCTGCAATATATCACGATATTTCCCTTCAAGATACTGTATCGACATGAAAAAGTACTGTATTGATATTTTTAGGTATTTATTCAAATGCAGATGTTGTGGAGATTCTTTTTTTTGTTTTTCAAGTTATTTTTATATTCACATGGGCATTTGTTCTGTTGTTTGTAAACTACAAAAGTACTATTGTGATACTGCAGGTCATAAGTGTAGTTTAAAAAAAAAAAAAGATAACGCTGTTTTGTTAAATAATGGATAATTCAAGGCATCCTAAAAGCACTTTTTACTGTCTGAAAGAGGCAGATTGTTTTTTCATATTGGGAATGCACAAAAAATAATGTTCTGATGTTGGATGATTCAGGAACTGAACATTATGGATTCTTTTCACAGTAGAATTCAAACATTTAAGCAGGAACTTAAACTGTAATGTGTGCCAAGCATTATTTATTTATTTATTTGTGTGGTTTTATTTGTACTTGTAAAGCTTCATGTCAAAACTTTATTTATCCAAATGCTGCACATAAGTTTTTCCAGGAAATATCTTTTAAAAAGAGAAACGAAACAAAAAAATATCGCCTTGTTAACAGTATCGGATATATCGCGATATATCGTATTGTGATCCCAGTATTGTGATTTGTATTGTATCACCAGATTCTTTCCGATACCAGTCCTACTGACACACTGTTTCTGTTCGTGAGAACGTTTTCAGCTGAACCTTAGATCCGTCCTCAGTTTTGGGTTTCCTCCTGTTCAGCCCTGACAACCACTTGTTTTATTATTTATTTATTATTTATTCGATGTTTTTTATGTTTTCATCTTGTTTCTGTCTTTACATCATTTTCATCTTTTGTTTCGTCGTCGTCTTCATCAGCAATTTCTTCAAACATCTTCTCTGTGAAAAACTACATGTCAAATTTTATACAGTATATACAACTGTTACACTATATACACGATACACTATGTACAACAACTATTACAACTATTACAACTATATACAACTACATACAACTATTACAACTATAACAACTATTACAACTATACAACACATACAACTATTACAACTATTACAACTATACATACATACAACTATTACAACTATATACAACTATTACAACTATATACAACTACATACAACTATTACAACTATTACAACTACATACAACTATTACAACTATATACAACTATATACAACTATTACAACTATATACAGCTATTACAACTATATACAACTACATACAACTATTACAACTATATACAACTATTACAACTATGTACACAACTATATACAACTATTACAACTATATACAACTATATACAACTATTACAACTATTACAACTATATACACAACTATATACGACTATTACAACTATATACAACTACACACAATTATACACAACTTTTACAACTATATACAACTATTACAACTATATACAACTATTACAACTATATGCAACTATATACACAACTATATACAACTATTACAACTATATACAACTATTACAACTATATGCAACTATATACAACTACATACAACTATTACAACTATATACAACTACATACAACTATTACAACTATATACAACTATTACAACTATATACAACTATTACAACTATTACAACTATTACAACTACATACAACTATTACAACTATATACAACTATATACAACTATTACAACTATATACAGCTATTACAACTATATACAACTACATACAACTATTACAACTATATACAACTATTACAACTATATACAACTATATACAACTGTTACAACTATATACAACGATTACAACTATGTACACAACTATATACAACTATTACAACTATATAACTATATACAACTATTACAACTATTACAACTATATACAAACTATATACGACTATTACAACTATATACAACTACACACAATTATACACAACTTTTACAACTATATACAACTATTACAACTATATACAACTATTACAACTATATGCAACTATATACAACTATTACAACTATATGCAACTATATACAACTATTACAACTATATACAACTATTACAACTATATGCAACTATATACAACTATTACAACTATATGCAACTATATACAACTATTACAACTATATACAACTATATACAACTATTACAACTATAAACAACTATATACAACTATTACAACTATATACAACTATTACAACTATTACAACTATATACAACTATATACACAACTATATACAACTATTACAACTATATACAACTATTACAACTATATACAACTACATACAACTATTACAACTATATACAACTATTACAACTATATACAACTACTACAACTATATACAACAATTACAACTATATACAATTACATACAACTATTACAACTATATACAACTATATACAACTGTTACAACTATATACAACGATTACAACTATGTACACAACTATATACAACTATTACAACTATATACAACTATATACAACTATTACAACTATTACAACTATATACACAACTATATACGACTATTACAACTATATGCAACTATATACAACTATTACAACTATATGCAACTATATACAACTATTACAACTATATACAACTATTACAACTATATGCAACTATATACAACTATTACAACTATATGCAACTATATACAACTATTACAACTATATACAACTATATACAACTATTACAACTATAAACAACTATATACAACTATTACAACTATATACAACTATTACAACTATTACAACTATATACACAACTATATACAACTATTACAACTATATACAAACTATTACAACTATACAAACTACATACAACTATTACAACTATATACAACTATTACAACTATATACAACTACTACAACTATATACAACAATTACAACTATATACAATTACATACAACTATTACAACTATATACAACTATATACAACTGTTACACTATATACAACGATTACACTATGTACACAACTATATACAACTATTACAACTATATACAACTATTACAACTATTACAACTATATACACAACTATATACGACTATTACAACTATATACAACTATATACAACTACACACAATTATACACAACTTTTACAACTATATACAACTATTACAACTATATACAACTATTACAACTATATACAATTATACACAACTATTACAACTATATACAACTATTACAACTATATACAAACATTACAACTATACACAACTATTACAACTATATACAACTATTGCAACTATATACAACTATACACAACTATATACAACTATTACAACTATATACAACTATACACAACTATTACAACTATATACAAACATTATAACTATACACAACTATATACAACTATACACAACTATTACAACTATATACAACTATTGCAACTATTACAACTATTACAACTACACACAACTACAGTAGGTATCTTCACTGAGACAATGTCTACAAAGTTTGTTCATTAATTAATTAATTAATTTCAAACATGCAAAGAAATAAAATAAAACAAAAAGTAAAATAAGACAAAAACAAATAACATTTAAATGAACAGAATTTATCTTCAAGTACTTGAATTTTGCAAGAAGACGAGTAGGAAGAAGAATAAACTTATTTAATCCTAAATTTAGGAAAATACATGATTTATGCTGAAAAAAACTTGAAATGAAGAGGATAATATTACAGTAAATGGTGATAAATCACTTAAGATGAAATATAGAGAAAAATGAATGTGGGAACTGCCCCTAAAGTAGCTCTGGGTCTTTATGGGTTAAACTGTGGGTTCATCCTCAACTAAACCTGTCAGTTTGACTTTTTAAAAACTAGAAAACATGAACCTTCTCCTGGAATCGAAGCGGTTCATTTTTCATCTTATTACTCATCGTTTGTGTGAATGAAAGCCAAATAGTTGTTCATTTTTGTCACTAATTCATTCTTGATTTAATCTCATAATAAATCCAGGCTTTATCTCTGGAAACTGGAGAAAATAAAACCAGATCCTGGTAATAAAACCTGGTAATTTAAACGACTGAAGGCTCCAAATGAGTGAATCAACCACAGAAAAAACACGTTCAAACTAAATATGCATTGGCCTGCAGGTTGAACTGAATCATATTTCTTCTCCTTGTGTTTGTTCCAGCTGCAGGTGAACGATGAGCAAAGTGAATTTACTGAAGTCCAACATCTGCACCTTAATCCAATCATAAAGCAACGTTTCATTAACGCACCAATGAAATATGACGGATCAGACGATAAAACAGGAAGAATTTACCTGGAAAATGTTAAAGAAACAGTGAAAAAGAGGAAAAATATGTGTTTGTTTTTAGTTTTCATCCATTCAGATTAACCATAAGGACCCAGTGGGACATCTGTGGCACTTCCAAAAGGGATTATTTCTATATTTAAGCTTTCTTAAAGGGTTCATATTTATCTAAACCCACTTTCATTCGTCTGTGGTTCATTTCTTTGTGTATTTGGACTCTAATAGTTCAGACAGTTTGAATTCAAACCCTCCAGCTGCTGCAAAAACTATCTTTAGATTCATTTGGACAAAAATCCAGTGGATTTCTACAACCTGTTTGAATTCCTGCTGAATTTGTTCCGTTTTCTAACTAGTTACGTCATGACATTTGCACATATAAGGTCCTTTCTGGTGTCATTACTCAGAAAAGGGTTGAAGATGGACCTGTGGAGTAGGGCTGTTGGAAAATATCAGTTCTGCAAGATATCGTGATATTTTATCTCACAATACTGTATTGATATTAAAAAGTACTGTATCGATATTTTAGGTATTTATTCAAATGCAGATATGGTGGAGGTTCATTTTAGTTTTCTTTGTTGTCTTATTTATTATTTAACACTGTTTATTAAATATGGGTTATTTGAATCATCCTGAAAGCGCTTTTTACTGTCTGAGAGGCAGATGGGAGTTCCTTTGGAAACTAGAAGGATTAGAAAAATGTTATGATATAGCATTAGATCCTGTTCTGAAATAAAAATATGTTTAGTATTTATACATATTTCTGGTGTAATTCAATCCTTCCAGGAAATAATCTTTTTTTTTTTTTTTTTTTAAAAACAAGAAACAAACAAAAAATTGCCCTTTTAACAGTATCGTGATGTATCGTATCGTGATCCTAGTATTTTAATTTGTATCTTATCTCCAGATTCTTGCCGATACACAGCCCTACTGTGGAGCTGAATGAATGAAGAATTCAGAGCCAAGCAGAGCATTTACAGTTTATGGAGACCACAGGGAAATGAGGGAAGAGGAAGAATTTCATTTAAAACTAGAAAAGCACTTGGAGAGAGCAGACCTCCGCCAAGGCAGATCAGTAATAATACTAATCATGTAGGAGCACAAGGTTCACAATCACAAAATGAGACAAAAACCAGGAAAGATCTGATCATGAAACCAAGAGCTGCACTAAGAAGGACCGTTAGCCAAAACAATAGGTCATTTCAGGTCTGATTGGACCAAAAATACAGCATCAGTGAATGTTAGCTGACACCAAACAGGATCCACAGATCTAGGTTTGGTTTCCTGGATTTGTGGATCCATCTCCTTCTCTTTTCTTAGTTTTTCGGTGTCTGTAAAACGATAGCTCCCACTGCTTTAAGAACCTGAAAATACAATCAACGAACAACAGCTCTGCCCCATTTTTGATTCAATATTGTTCTTCAGTTTAGACAGTACTGAAGCCAACACTGTCACTCATCTCCCTCTTTCTGCCACTCAGTGGGCGGAGCCATGGTGACATCACGTGCAGACCCTCTATACCTCCTGGTGGAGATAGTAAGAAAAATATTACTGCTTTAAGGCTGTGTTCAGAGTGCAGGCAAATGTGGCCCAAATCCGATTTTTTTCCACCCTTAATGACTCAGGTCAGATTCTTTCATGACTGTGTGAACAGCACAAGTCACGTGGAATCTGATCTGTTCAAATTAGATTTGGGCCACTTTCAAATGTGGTACTGAATCGGATACGTATCAGATTTTTACCTCCGCCGGGAGGTATTGTGATCACTTTGCTTTGTGCGTTTGTGTGTTTGTTTGTAAGATAACGCAAAAAGTTATGGACAGTGTTCAGGAAATTTTCTGGAAATGTTGATACTGGCGCAAGGAAGAAATTATAAAATTTTGGTGGTGATCGGGGGCGGAGGGGTGGGGGGGCAGATCTGTCTTGGCGGACGTCTGTGCTCTCCAAGTGCTTTTGTAGTTAAAATGTGACCGCCATCTGAACAGCCAGGTCGCATTGAATGTGACTTTAGGGGTCATGACACACATTACACAGACTAACCAATACAGCCCCACTCCTGCTCACTTTTTCTTTTTTTTTTTTGTAATTATCTTTTTTTTTTTTCAGTCAGCATTATCTTAGCATTTTACATTGTGTACATGACTTATATGTATGTAAAGAAAAAAAACCCCACAAAAACATACTCAAACAGCCAAATATGGTCATATCTGATGGCCATGAAAAGATGAATAACTGTATTTTACACCAATTATTGACATGTATTGATAGAATTAGTGGATCAACAGGTATTAAACAGTTTAGATCAGTAGATGGTTTAGGTTAGAGGTGGATGTTGGGTCTTAGGGTTAAAATCAGACTCAGAATGATGCAAAATTCCCCTCAAATGCATGAAACTAAAGGCAGTTTTAAAGCTGTGAGCTGTAAAAAGTGTTGAAATGTCGGAGTCAAAGGCAGAAGAAGTGGAAACATGAACAGTAACGTCTCATTTATGAGGGTAAATCAGCTCCGGTGGGTTCGCTTCTTCTTCTGCTGAGTCTTTGTGGGCGGTGCTCTGGCGCCCCCCTCTGGCTGCCCCCCCCTCCCTCGGTGCTAATGGTTCCCAGGCTGTGTGCAGTAAATTAGCTGGTCTCCGCCGGGTCAGAGCCGACATATTGACTTGATCAGGGCGTCGGTCATGGATGATAATTGTTGGTTAAAGTGTACAGTAATCTGTTCCCACTGACACTCCGAGGATCTGGGTTTTATTTCTGACGAGATTCACACTTTCGAGGAACAACACGGCGGCGGCGGCAGTGTTTGTGGGGGGCGTGTCCTCCACGGTGTTATTTCTGATTTGGGTGGATATTTATGGATCGTATTTCCTCATCATGTGGAAACACTTAAGAAGTCAAAGTGGTTTGTGAATCAGATCCTGCAGATACGACACATTTTAACATCCACGACGAGTACGAAACACCACTGATTATGATGATGATGAGGAGGAGGAGGATGATGATGAGGATGATGATGATGATAATGAGGATGAGGATGATGAAGGCTCACGACAGATTCAGACAGAGATGAAGAGCAGTAGAAAACCTGCTGATGATAAGCCGATCTTCAGATGAATCAGTGTTTGTTCATGAGAACTGAGAAAACTGCGATAATCAGATTTATTTATTAGACTGAAACCAGAATAAAAGACTTTTACTCTTTTTTTTTCCTTATTGTGAATTTTTACGTTCGTTTTATTTACAAGAATTTTACATCATTTGCAACTATGTCACTTTCATTTGCTACAATTTTAATTCTTGTTTTATTTACTGTTGCAAATTTTACATAATTTCTTTTTTTGTTTGTGAAGTTGAATCTTTTCACCTCATTGGCTACTTTTACATCTGTTATTTTACTGTGAATTTTGCAGAATTTTTTAAATAAATTCTCATGATTTCTGGTCACATTTTTCTGCGACTTTTACTTAGTTTTTTTGTTGTGGATTTATCAGATTTTTGACTTTTTGCTAAGTTAAGTTTTTACTTTTTACATTAACTTTTATTTTACATAATTTTTGTCAGTTTCTTCAAGCAGTTTTGAGAAATGTAGATTTTTTTTGCTTTTGTTTTTCAAATTTTTGAAATATTAAAAAGTCTCCTTTCCTTCTATGGGTCCATATTTGATAGTTTATAACGTGTAAATGGTTACAGATATCAATATAGTTACTATTGATCGCCAATAGGAAGGTCATATATGGAGTTTCATTATGGGTCCATGACCTTTGACCGTGAAGTGACCTTGAAGGGTCAAACTCAAGGTCACCAATGTCTAGATTTTCCAACATGATATCATGAATTGCGCATCAATACACGCTACTTTTAATTGGCGTGTTATCTGTACGTATTCTAAGCTTTCTGCGTGTATGTTCCACTGCGCAAAATATCATGCGATGATAGGAGTTAGGGTTGGGTTTAGGTTTAGTGGTTAGCACGATTAGTGATTAGCGTTTAAGATTAGGTTTAGGGTCAGCGGTTTAGCGCAATTAGCTGTTAGGGTTAGGGTTAAGTTTAGGTTTAGGGTTTAGCGATTACATTGGGATATTTTCAACGTATGTATGTGTAACTCCACAATGAATGGTCCGAGTGCTTGGTAAAAAAAAACCAAAAATACAAAATAAGTTCCCAACAGGTTCTACAAGATATTGAAGACTGATCTGGATGCTCACAAAATTCTGGATACCATGATCCAGAACAGGAAAAAAAATAGTGGAGTTTTGGAATTTTCATCCTAACAAGGGAACAAATCATGGTATTGACATGCAACAAACACCACAATATAGCCATGACTGTGAAATCTGAAATGTTTTCAACAACCGTGGAGGTAGATCCAGGAGAAAACCACCATTTCCGCAAAAGTGAATTTCATTAATAAATTCTGAACTAATCATGATGTCAGAGTGAATCCAGTTGCTAAAGTATGTTTTCTTGGTTGAGGAATCTAATAATGCAGATTAAATGAATGCAAAGCTATTATATTTGGAGGAAATCAACGCTATAGAGGCAGATAAAAATGATGATAATATCAATACTATGGGTCTAAGTCCAAAGTCCAGGTATTATTTTTAGTAGATCACAGCATGGGAGACTGAGCTGCCTTTTCTAGTTTTCTTTGTTTTACGGCGTCTCTTCTGTGTCGTAACGTTCGACCTAATCGGAGCCACGTCCTGGTCGTCCGTCCTCCCATGTACATTCTGCAGATTCTTCTTCTTCTCTGGTTTTTCCCTTGAATCCGGCTCCATGTTTCTGTGCTGGGAAACTTCTAAAAGGTTGTGAAAGAGCGACATGTGCAGAGCAGACGCCGTCCTCGCATACCAGAGAAAAGTCAGCCGCTCGCCAGAGAAAAAGGAGGAGGAAAAATTTATGTTAGAAAAAACGCCCAGTGTTGGAACTGTTGTGTTCATCCATGTGTCATCATTTATTTCCAGAGCAGGTTTTCCTGGAATCGGCGCATTAGAGCGAAGTGTTGAAACGGAGCGTTTTCCTGCACAGACAGGTGCTTCCACAGCCAAAACCTCCGACTTATCGCACATTCAAGGAGCCTTTAAATCATGAGTTTCAAACATGTGTCCCGGGGCCCAAATGTGGCCCACCGAAGGTTCCAATCCGGCCCGTGGGATGAATTTACAAAGCACAAAAATTCCACAGTCCAGGCTGTGGAACTCATTTTAGTGTGGGTTCCACATCCAGACCAATCTGATCTACAGTCAAATAATAACAGCAGAAGAGCCCACACAAAAGAACGACTGCAGATTTACTACTGGGTTTGATGGGAAAAAAATATATTACATTATGTCTATAAATATTAACAACTTCATTTTTTTCCCTTTGTTTTAGTGCAAAAAATAACATTAAATGATGAAAATATTTACATTTACAAACTATCCTGTAACAATAAAATGGGAATAACCTGAACAAATATGAACAACCTGAAATGTCTAAAGCCTGTGGGATGTTTTTGCCAAGTCAAAAATTCCAGTGTTGAATTGAATTAAGCAAAAAAGAAAAAAATTAGCTTGAATTAAAGAAAAATGTTGAATTAAGCAAAAAAAAAAAGTCTTCAACCAAGTAAAAAAAAAAAAAAAAAAAAAACTTGAATTAAGCCAAAAAAAAAAAAATCTTGAATTAAGACAAAAAAATCTTAAATTTAATAAAAAATCTTGAATTAAGCAAAAAAAAAAAAAAAATCTTGAATTAAGACAAAAAAATCTTGCATAAAGCAAAAAAAAAATCTTGAATTCAGCAAAAAAAATTGAATTAAGCAAAAATCTTGAATTAAGCAAAACAAAAATCTTAAATTTAGCAAAGAATCTTGAATTAAGCAAAAAAATCTTGAATTAAGCAAAAAAATCTTAAATTAAGCAAAAAATTCTTGAATTAGGCCAAAAAAAAAAATATCTTAAATTTAGCAAAAAATCTTGAATTAAGCAAAAAAAAAATCTTGAATTAAGCAAAAAAATATCTTGAATTAAGCCAAAAATCTTGAATTAACAACTGAAAAAAATAACATTTCCAAACTCTCCTGTACCAATAAAATGTGACTAACCTGAACAAATGTGTCCAACCTGAAATGTCTGTATGAAATTCAGTCCAGTTTGAACTCTTTTCTTCCTGTTCCTCAGTGTTTAGTGTCTTTGGAGATCTGATCCAGAATGCACATGGACTAATGAGAAGTTAAAGTATAATATTATTAAAAATGCACTTATTTTTCTGAAGAAATTTCATTTTTTCAAGTGATTCACATCTTTTTGTTTGAATAGTTTATGAAAGTAAGTATTTTTTTATCATTTAATAGGGTTTTTTTGCACTAAAACAAAGACAAACATTTGGAGTTGTCATTATTTGTTGGTTCTTCTGTTCTTATTTGACTGGTCCAGTCCACTGCAGATCAGATCAGGCTGAGTGTGGAACCTGAAAGAACAGGAGTTTGAGAACCCTGGTTTAAATCAAATAAACACAAACACCAGGAAAACCAGGAGCAGCGACACAATCGGACCACTTCAGATCTGGATCTGGATTATTTGGTTTGGTTCTGTAAAAAACATAGTCATCGGTTCAGATCGGACACTTTAATGGTTTTTCACTTGTTACATTAAAAAAACAAACGCAGAGAACAGGACTCATGAATGATCCGACGACCGACGGAAAGCGAATATATCATTATGCGTGTTTGTCGTCAGGTTTTACTTATTCATAACGTTGGATAAATCAGTGTTTAATGATGAGAACTGAGAAAACTGCGACAATCAAATTTATTTATTAGACTGAAACCAGAATAAAAGACTTTTACTCTTTTTTTCCTTATTGTGAATTTTTACGTTCATTTTATTTATGTGAATTTTACATAATTTGCAACTGTCACTTTCAATTTGCTACAATTTTTAATTCTTTTTTTTACTGTTGCAAATTTATATAATTAAATTTTGTTTGTGAAGTTGAATCTGTTCACCTCATTGGTAAATTTTATGTTGTTATTTTACTGTGAATCTTGCAGAATTTTAAAAAATAAATTCTTGTGATTTTTATGTCACATTTTTCTGCAACTTTTACTTAATTTTTTGTGGATTTTATCTGATTTTGACTTTTTGCTAATTTAAGTTTTTACTTTTTACGTTACTTTTATTTTACATAGTTTTTGTCTGTTTCTTCACAGTTTTGAGAAATGTATATTTTTTGCTTGTTTCCGTCGGAAACCAAATATATCATTATGTGTGTTTGTCTTCAGGGTTTATTACGTTCATATTGTTGCATAAATCGGTGTTTAATGATGAGAACTGAGAAAACTGCGATAATCGGATGGATTTATTAGACTGAAACATAAAAGATGAAACAAGACGGAAACAACATTGGTTTAGACTTTTACTTTTTACGTCAGTTTTATTTATGTGAATTTTACGTAATTTGCAGCTGTCACTTTCCTTTTGGTACGATTTTGAA
>NW_021941454.1:120980-160980 GCF_902148855.1 Sphaeramia orbicularis | reverse complement strand
AATACAACAGAACAAATTAATTTAAACGGAAGAAAGCACTTGCATTCTGTAGAAAACATTCCTAAATGTGACCAGTCACATGATCGGTCAAACACTCATCCCTAATTATTGAAAAAACACATTTTTGTCGATAACAGAATATGCTCAAACTTCAGGGAAACAAAAGATCAACAGAGAAGTCTGAAAACCTGAGGAGTAAATGTCATCACATCTATGAACTCTGAGGATTTCTACTGCTGTTTAGAAAAAACATGTCATTTACGAACCGGTATCAACGTATTTAATGCCTGAAATAACTCACGTTGGATTAAATTTAATAAATATTGATTATGTCAGAGCTGTAAGTTTATGTTATTTGATAAAAGCAGTGAAAGGGTCTGTTTTAAATGTTGATAAAAACCTGTAAACTGGTTCTAAATGATGAGACTGGTGTGTAGGGCTGTAAGAAAATATCAGTTCTGCAATATATCGCGAAATTTCATTTCACAATACTGTATCAATATTAAAAAGTACTGTATCGATTTTTTAAAGTATTTATTTAAATGCAGATATTGTGGAGGTTCATTTTTGTTTTTTTATTTATATTTTACTTATTCTTATTGAACACTCTTTTATTCAATAATGTTCGTTCCTTTGTTGGGATTGAACACAAATCCTGTTCTGATGTTAGTTGTGAACTAATAGAATCTGAACATTTGAACAGGATCTGAAACTGGAATGTCTGGAAAACAGAATTTCAGTTTGAACACAGGAACATTTGGTGATAGAACATTAGATCCTGTTGGGATCAAATAAAAATGTGTTTAGTATTTGTGCAGATTTCTGCTGGAATTCAATTCTTCAAGGAAATAATCATTTAAAAAAAAGAAACAAACGAAAAATTGCTTTTTTAAAAGTATCATGACATATTGTGATATATCATATCATGATCCTAGTATTGTGATTTGTATCATATTGTCAGATTCTTGCCGATACACAGCCCTACTGGTGTGTTCATTGATTAAATGTAGATTCTCTGTATATTTTTTCGTGGGTGAATGACTCCACAGGAGCAGAAGTGATGTGTTACATAAGAGTGTGCAGCTCTTTGTGCTTCTCTCAGCCTTAATGTTCTAATGACCTGCTTCAGTCCGACCCACACAAAGACACCCACACAAAGACCACATCCACCACAGACCAGGATCAGAGTCCACATCAGACCACTGGGTTCACCCTCCAGGACAGATCTGCGTCCACTGACTCTGAACCAGGGGTGTCACACATGCGTCCCCCCAGAGGTTCCAATCCAGCCCCTGGGATGAACTGAATTGCCAAAATTCCACAGTCCAGGCTGTGGAACTCATTTTAGCTGCAGTTCCACATCCAAACCAAACTGATCTACAGTCAAATAATAACAGCAGTAGAACTGACACAAAAGAATGACTGCAGATTTACTGCTGGGTTTGATGGGAAAAAAAATAATATTACATTGTCTATAAATAATGACAACTTCAAATTTTTGACTTTGTTTTAGTGAAAAAAATAACATTAAATTGTGAAAATACTGAATTAAGCAAAAAAAAAAAACTTGAATGAAGCAAAAAAAAATCTTGAATTAGCAAAAAAACTTTACCAAATTTTTTTTAAATTAAGCAAAAAAAAAAAAAAAAAAAAGAAGAAGCTTGAACTAAGGAAAAAAATGTTGAATTAAGCAAAAAAAAAATCTTGAATTAACAACTTCAAAGTTTTTGTCTTTGTTTTAGTGCACATAATATTAAATTATGAAAATATTTCCATTTCCAAACTCTCCTGTACCAATAAAATGTGAATAACCTGAACAAATATGAACAACCTGAAATGTCTAAAGAAAATTAAACAGTTTGAACTCTTTTCTTCCTGTTCCTCAGTGTTTAGTGTCTGTAGATCTGATCCAGAATGCACATGGACTAATGAGAAGTGGAGGCAGAAGATTGTTAAAATTGTTCATATTTTTCTCAAGAAATTTCATTTTTTCAGGTTATTCACCTTTTTTGTTTGGATAGTTTATAAAAGTAAGTATTTCCATAATTTAACTTTTTTTTTTTTTGCACTGAAACACAGACAAAAATTTGGAGTTGTCATTCTTTATAGGTTATTCTGTTCTTATTTTATTTTACAAATCGGGCTGAATGTGGAACCTGAAAGAAAAGGAGTTTAAGGACCCTGATCTAAAGCCAGTCCAGATCATGTCAGACCTGGTCCCCAAGGAGATCCGGACTACAGGGACACAGGGAACTATGAAAGGAAAAAAAAAAAAAAAAAAAGGACAGAACCAGGGGTGATGCGCGTGCACACTGAGCTACGATCCATTGGGGGGGGGGGGGGGGTTCAAATGACACGAGCACAAACAGCGAAGAATGAATGAATGAATGAATGAATGGATGAATGAACGTCACTGAGCTGCGTCTGACTGTGGTGCGTAAAGGCGCACAAAGAGGTGTCAAAACGAGAACTAGCTCCGGATCCTGTTAGTCCCAGTCCCATCAGCCCCCCCCCCCCCCCCCACCCACACACACACACACACACACACACACACACACACACACACACACACACGCACACACACACACACACACAGCTGACATGGGACAGAAGGAAAGCGGCGCAGATTCACAGAAACACAATGAAAATCCAGTTTTAAAGGCGGAAAAAACCGAAGCTCGTTGGTGTTTGGTGCGTTTTCAGAGTGAACTGGATCTGCTCAGATGGTTTTGGCTGATGTCATGGATCTGATGGACTCAGCTGATGTTCAGCGGCTGCTCTGCGCGCATTTACATGACACTATTGTCTCTAAATGAGCCGGAGCGCACGCACGGCGGCGCGGAAATGCGCAAAGGCGGCAGAAGCAGGAAGCGCGTTTTAAAGTGGTGTCATCTCTGGTGTTAAACTGGGGGGGGGGAATCACCTTAAAGACGCAGCTCCACAAAGCACAGGCCAAACACAACAAAAGGAAAAATTAACAAAAAAAAAACAAAAACGACTGAAGCACAACAAAGAAGCAACAACAAAAAACACCAGAAGAACTGACAGCAGACAGAACCTGCATGAAGAACTTCAACCGCAAACACACACCTTCAACAGCAGACACACACCTGAACCTGAACCCACCGCTCAGACACTGAACAGAACCCAAACGGGTCCAGAAAAGGCCACAGTTCTCCTTAAAGTCAAACTGTTCCTTTTCTGTTCCAGAAAATGACAGTTAATGTCATCAAACCTGCAGCAGAAAACAAACCAACAGAAGAACGCGCTTCATATTCATGTGTACTGAGTCTGCGCACAGCTGTCATCTGCTTCAACTGAAAACAAACTCACACCTTCAGCCACTGATAATAAATCAGATGGAAGTGGTTCCAGAAATGTTTAATATCTGCACAAAAACAGTCCAGACATGAAGGCAGGGTCTGTCTGTCAACATTTACAGTGAAGGGGCAGACTAAACCCCACTACATCACCTACAGACGCTCCAAACTGCACCAACTATTAAAGAAAACCCCATTAATGCCACAGAATCTGCACCAGAACCGAACCACCACAACATCCAACACAAACGGACACTAGATCACAGAAAAGCCGCAGAAATGACGCACAAACTGCACATACTGTTGAATAAAGGTGCAAAATGCGGGGGTTCGTGCTACAGTCATGAGCCGGATCCGGTCATTAGACCCGAACCGTCCCCGTGAACGCACCTCCAGACGGAACCGGTTGGCTAAGAGAGCGGAAAACGGGCAAAGGGGTCCGACTCAGGATCCAGAGGACAGGGTCCGAACTGGACAGGGTCCAAGCAGGACCAGGGTCCAAACAGGACACCAAACTTTACACCAGCCAGACCCGACACCGGATCAGCCGGTCCGGGTCCGGTGAGTCCGGTCCGGGTCTTACCTGGAGGCTGGTCCATCTCCAGGTAGAAGATGAGCTCGGTGGAGTAGGGCATCATGACGTCCCTCCAGTCCGCCTCGTCCCCGGTCCGGTCCCCGGTCCGGTCCCCGGTCCACACTGTGTTGTACATGGTTCAGTCTTTGTCCGAAAAAAGCGAAAAATGCGACAAAACAAAGCGTCGAACTCTGTTACATAAGAGGATCCGGTCAACACAGACCTAGACCCGGTCTATCCGAGGACCCGGTCTACCCGGACACCCGCCGGACCGCCGTCCCGGCTCCACACGGACTGAACGCAGCGCAGGCTCCGGGGCCGGTTCCGTGCCGCTGCCCGACCCGGAGCTCGTCATTCGGATGTAGAGGCTCTACGTGTCCCGGGTCCCGCCGCTCCTCCGCCGGTGATCCGCCTCAGTCCGCTTCATGTTCAGAAGCGACTGAAGGCGCGGAGGCGGCCCGCGGAGGAGCACGGCCGGACGAGTCCATTCACAGCCGCAGACGGGGGGCGGGACTGGAACCGGGTCAACGGAACCACCGGGACAGCACGGGAGAACCGGGTCCGGCTGTGATCACACGGGAACAGGGCCGGTGTGGTTCTTACCGTGGCCCGGTTCCACTCCGCCGGTCCCCGGTCAGACCCGGCCCATTAACGCCCCCCTCCGGACCCCCCCTCGATGTAACACGGTGACAGACCGTTCTGCGCAGACTCGGACCCGGAGTTCAGTGGATCAGGACACAGGACGGACCAGAATCAGTCTGACCCAGTTAATAAAAAAAACAAAAAAGAGATAAATAAAAATAATAAGTATAATAAAATAAATAAATAAATATATAAAAACAATAAAACCAGTAAAATATTACTTTTTCCTATATTTATTTTTTCAAACCACACTTTCTTTGTCCTGTTTGGTATTTTTTCTTTGTTTTGTTCTTGTTCATTCTTTTTCTCATTTTAGCTATTTTGTTGATTTATTTGGATTATTTTGTTTAGTCTAATTTATGGTCATTATTGGTCATTTTATTCATTATGTCTTTCATATTTTATATTTGGTTCATAATTTGCTCGTTTATATGTTCTTTGGTTCATATTGTGCTTGTTTGTGTGTTCTTTGGTTCATATTTTATTCCTGTTGTTCATTATTTCATTTGTCTCGTGCTCATCTTTTATCATCGTCTGCTGTATTTCCTTCCTGTTTTGTTGTGGTGACCCCCAGGTGACCCCGTCCGTTAACCCTACGTTAACCTCATTAAACTCACCTGACATGTGAATGGGTTTGTCCTGCTGACGTGTGTCCGTTCATTTCCATACAGGTGTGTAAATGTGTTCAGCTCATCCTCCTCCACCACCGTCAGAGTCGGTTTGGTTAACGGTGGTTTTCAGACGCAGTGTGTTTGATACGTTCACCTGGACACCAGAGGGTTCAAGTGTGTTAAATACGTTCACCTGGACACCAGAGGGTTAATGTGATGAATTCTGATATTTAACGCCGTCCTGTTCACATCCGTCTGGAGGAACTAGAGTGGAAAGTACGACAACGGAGCGGCTAAACATAGACTCTCAGGTCGTTGCATAATCCACAGCCTCAGTGTTTATTATGGATGAAGGTTTCAGACGACGTTTAAAACACAAAAAAACACACAAAACCGTCTGATTTATATTATATTAAAGTTTAACCTGTTAAAGTTTAGGATGAAAACTATAAAATATTAGATCATAAAGTGGAACCTGACATCTGATTTTTCTTTTTTTTTTTAATTAATTGTGTTTTTATTGTGTTCTTATATTAAAATACTGCAGTAATGTTTATATATTTTCATATAGTTTTTATTCATCACATGTAACTGTATTTGTTGACTCATTAATACAGTTGTAGGCTTTGAACTGTGCTGTTGGTGATAAACCAATAACGTCTGATGTTGTGATATACTGGAAATATACTCTTTTTGACTGTGTATGAAACTTCATTTTTATGGTAAAAGTACTGCAGAGTGATTTCAACACTTCCTGTCCTGTTTCATAATAAAAGCGCTCTAATGTTTCAGTTTCAACAGAAACTATTGATCACTGATCAGTTTATCGTGTAAATATTTTAATCCTGTTCCTGCAGTGTCCGACAAAAACCCCTCAGATGGTGAGAATAGAAAAAAACGCATTAAAAAGAACTGTTGAATTACATTAATGACTGTATTAAAGGAAGGTTGTAGAAGTGAATTTGATTATTTTAACAGATACTTAGTTTTTTTCCATTGGTTCACGTTGACTTGATTAAATATCTGAGTTGTCGGCTTGAGCAGATACATATTTATACTAGATTTGACCAAACTACTGCAATGAAAAGTGTTTTTTTTGTCATCACAGGGGTTCTCGGTGCAAATCTAACTATTTGACCATAAATGACATAAACATTGGACGTAAATATGAAACGTGTCAGTGTTTCCTTCTATTTTCAGTCCATTTCATCAGACTTCAGGTGTTAAAACGCTGGGTTTTTGGCTCAGAATGAGTTGAGTTCATCGTCTGGAATAGAAACATGTCAGTGGGTTCGACCGACTGCAGAGATGCATGCAGAGAGGCCAGATTTCCTGTTGCAGATGGTCAGTGAACGCCACACAGAGCTGCACAAACCAAACTGGACACAGGAGGAAGTGTGGAAAATCTGACCCGTCCACAGATATTGGACAAGTTTGACTGAAGGGGGAATGAGATTTAGAGCATTATCACTTAAAACCATCTAAAACCACCTAAAACCATCTATCTAAAACCTTCTAAAACCACCTAAAACCTAAAACCACCTAAAACCACCCAAAACCACCTAAAACTATCCATCTAAAATCATCTAAAACTACCTAAAACCATCTAAAACCACCTAAAACCATATATCTAAAACCTTCTAAAACCACCTAAAACTATCTAAAACCACCTAAAACTATCTAAAACCATCTAAAACCACCTAAAACCATCTAAAACCACCTAAAACTATCTATCTAAAACTGTCTAAAACCACCTAAAACCTATCTATCTAAAACCACCTAAACCTATCTATCTAAAACCATCTAAAACCACCTAAACCTATCTATCTAAAACCATCTAAAACCACCTAAAACTACCCAAAACCACCTATCTAAAATTACCTAAAACTACCTAAAACCATCTAAAACTACCTAAAACCATCTAAAACCACCTATCTAAAACCATCTATCTAAAACTGTCTAAAACCACCTAAAACCTATCTATCTAAAACCACCTAAAACCATCTAAAACCACCTAAACCTATCTATCTAAAACCATCTAAAACCACCTAAAACCACCTGAAACCACCCAAAACCACCCACAACCATCTAAAACCACCTAAAAGAATCTAAAGCCACCTAAAACCACCCACAACCACCTAAAACCATCCAAAGCCACCTAAAGCCACCTAAAACCACCTGAAACTACCCAAAACCATCTAAAACTACCTAAAACCATCTAAATCCACCTAAAAGCACCTGAAACCAACTAAAACCATCTAAAGCCACCTAAAACCATCTAAAACCACCCAAAACCCTCTAAAACCACCTGAATCTACCCAAAACCATCTAAAACCACATAAAATCACCAGACCCTCAGACCAAAACTGGAATCTGACCTCAAAGATCCAACACATCCTATAACGTTCAGTTAAATATATGTTAGTGTCGATGAGACGTTCAGGTTCATCTAAAAACATTTCTGTTCTACGTTAAAGACGTATTGTTAATACTGATTTTAATACTGACCATAAGTCTTCTATTAGTTTATCAGACACCTGTGATAGCTCTTCAGTTTTCATTCTCTTTCTAACCACAGGCCTAGATAGGAATGTTTGCTCTGTCAGTTTCTCTTTTCTGCATGTTTTCTAAGCTACTTTGTCTCTACCGATACCACAAGATACAGCAGAACCCAACTCCCTAAAACTTCCCAGGACAACTCTAAGGTCTTGCATTCTTTCTGTTTGTATCTTATTTTCTTTCTTCTGCTTAGCGACAGCGTCATACATCATATTAACCAATCACATTTAAGCTTAGCGCAGGCTACTATAAGTTAGACTGATTTCCAGGACAGGTCAGAACTGACTTCTGAGAGAGGGCAAAGCTTTGTTTGTCAGTTTCTCACTTGTGCACAATAAAGGAAGGCCTGACTGACAACCAATCCACTCTCCACAAATTTCTTTGTCGTTTACGCCTCCACGACAGTATAAAAACAGCAGGAGTTTAGTCTGTTTTATTACTTTTTAGTTTGGGTTGAAGGATTTTGAAGCTGAAACTGTTGTTTTACTGTGAAAGTTTAAGTATGAACAGCAGAACAAACAATAGTTTGAGTTCCTCTAAACAAAAGTGTTGGTATTTTCTGTGACCTTTGACCTTAACATACCTTTAGTCCTTTTGTCGACTTTCTGATGTTTGTTTGTTTGTTTGTTACATGTGTTTATTACAGATGTTGTGTATCTGACTGATGATGGTGTTGTATTAACTGTCCTGATGTGTGTAGTGTGTGTTATATCAGTGAACTGGGGTGGTGTGTGTGCACTATTGTCACCATGCTACGCTAACTCTAATGCTAATGCTAATGCTAACAGGAATCCAACCAATGGCCTGAAGTGAACCCACTCTTCTAACTCCTCGTTCTTGTCATTTTCTGAAATTTTTTTATTCTTTTCTCATTGATGTCATGTCGTTTTTTTCCATAGTTTTGTTGTTTTCTCGTCCTCAGTATTTCTTGACATTTTCTCATAGTTTATTCGTCTTCATTGTTTCCGTGTTTTTTCTGCTTCATGCAGCTCTGACTCTGGTCTGCACAGATGAATCTGAGTCAGACTGTTGATTCTTGTTAGTTTCTTATCGTTCCCTAATCATTCCCTGGTCATTTCCTTGTCGTTTCCTTGTACTTTTCTTGTCGTTCCTTTGCCGTTTCCTCCTTGTTTCCTTGTCGTTTCCTCATTGTTCCCTCATCTCTTCCTCGTCATTCCCTCATTGTTCCCTTGTCATTTCCTCCTCATTTCCTTGTTGTTCCCTCCTCATTTCGTCATCGTTCCCTCGTCATTTCCTCTTTGTTAATTCATCGTTTCCTCGTTGTTCCCTCATCATTTCCTTATCATTTCCTCATCGTTCCCTCGTTGTTCCATCATCATTTCCTTATCATTTCCTCGTTGTTTCCTCATCGTTTCCTTGTTGTTCCCTCATTGCTTCCTTATCGTTTCCTCATCGTTCCCTTACCATTTCCTCACTGTTCCCTCATTGTTTCCTCATCGTTCCATCATCTTTTCCTTATCGTTTCCTCATTGTTCCCTCGTTGTTTCCTCATCGTTTCCTTGTTTTTTCCCTCATCGTTTCCTCATCGTTCCCTCGTTGTTCCATCATCATTTCCTCATTGTTTCCTCATCGTTTCCTTGTTGTTCCCTCATTGCTCCCTCATTGTTTCCTTATCGTTTCCTCATCGTTTCCTCACTGTTCCCTCATCGTTTCCTCATCGTTCCCTTGTTGTTCCATCATCGTTTCCTTATCGTTTTCTCATCGTTCCCTTGTTGTTCCCTCATCATTTCCTTATTGTTTCCTCATTGTTCCCTCGTTGTTTCCTCATCGTTTGCTCGTTTGTTCCCTCATTGTTTCCTTATCGTTTCCTCATCGTTTCCTCATTGTTCCCTCATCGTTTCCTCGTTGTTCCATCATTGCTTCCTTATTGTTTCCTCATTGTTCCCTCGTTGTTTCCTCATCGTTTCCTCGTTTGTTCCCTCATCGTTTCCTTATCGTTTTCTCATCGTTCCCTTGTTGTTCCCTCATCATTTCCTTATCGTTTCCTCATTGTCCCCTCATTGTTTCCTCCTCGTTCCCTGGTCGTTCCCTCCTCATTCTCTGGTTGTTCCCTGGTCGTTCCATCCTTGTTCCTTCATTGTTCCCTGGTTGTTCCCTCCTCATTCCCTGGTCGTTCCCTGGTTGTTCCCTCCTTGTTCCCTGGTCGTTCCCTCCTTGTCCCCTTGTTGTTCCCTCATCATTTCCTTATCGTTTCCTCATTGTTCCCTCATCATTTCCTTATTGTTTCCTCGTTGTTCCATCATTATTTCCTTATTGTTTCCTCATTGTTCCCTCGTTGTTTCCTCATCGTTTCCTCGTTTGTTCCCTCATTGTTTCCTTATCGTTTCCTCATCGTTCCCTTGTTGTTCCCTCATCATTTCCTTATCGTTTCCTCATTGTTCCCTCATCGTTTCCTCGTTGTTCCATCATTGTTTCCTTATTGTTTCCTCATTGTTCTCTCGTTGTTTCCTCATTGTTTCCTCGTTTGTTCCCTCATCGTTTCCTTATCGTTTTCTCATCGTTCCCTTGTTGTTCCCTCATCATTTCCTTATCGTTTCCTCATTGTTCCCTCATTGTTTCCTCCTCGTTCCCTGGTCGTTCCCTCCTCGTTCTCTGGTTGTTCCCTCCTCATTCTCTGGTTGTTCCCTGGTCATTCCATCCTTGTTCCTTCGTTGTTCCCTGGTTGTTCCCTCCTCATTCCCTGGTCGTTCCCTGGTTGTTCCCTCCTTGTCCCCTTGTTGTTCCCTCATCATTTCCTTATCGTTTCCTCATTGTTCCCTCATCATTTCCTTATTGTTTCTTCGTTGTTCCATCATTATTTCCTTATCGTTTCCTCATTGTTCCCTCGTTGTTTCCTCATCGTTTCCTCGTTTGTTCCCTCATCGTTTCCTTATCGTTTCCTCATAGTTCCTTTGTTGTTCCCTCATCATTTCCTTATCGTTTCCTCATTGTTCGCTCATTGTTTTCTCCTCGTTCCCTGGTTGTTCCCTCCTTGTTCTCTGGTTGTTCCCTGGTCGTTCAATCCTTGTTCCCTCCTCGTTCCCTGGTTGTTCCCTCCTCATTCTCTGGTCGTTCCCTGGTTGTTCCCTCCTCGTTCTCTGGTTGTTCCCTGGTCGTTCAATCCTTGTTCCCTCCTCGTTCCCTGGTTGTTCCCTCCTCGTTCTCTGGTTGTTCCCTGGTTGTTCCCTCCTCGTTCTCTGGTTGTTCCCTGGTCGTTCAATCCTTGTTCCCTCCTCGTTCCCTGGTTGTTCCCTCCTCGTTCTCTGGTCGTTCCCTGGTTGTTCCCTCCTCGTTCTCTGGTCGTTCCCTGGTTGTTCCCTCCTCGTTCCCTGGTTGTTCCCTCCTCGTTCTCTGGTCGTTCCCTGGTTGTTCCCTCCTCGTTCTCTGGTCGTTCCCTGGTTGTTCCCTCCTCGTTCTCTGGTCGTTCCCTGGTTGTTCCCTCCTCGTTCCCTGGTCGCTCCCTGGTCGTTCCCTCCTTGTTCCCTGGTCATTCCCTGCTCGTTCCCTCTCCTCTGTTTCTGCAGATGGATGTGACTCGCTCAGACTCTTCAGATCCTCCCTCTTCTTTCTCCGTCCACATGAAGTCGGTCCGACCCGCCGGTCTGGCGCCGACTCGGTTTCCGCTGACGTCCCGCTGCAGTCGGAGCGTCCCTGTGCTCCTGCTCCCATGATGCAACACTCCGCTGACTCTGTGAAACTGCTGAGACGCCGCTGCGCTGCCGCTTCCTGGTGTTCGTCCTGTTTTATTCATGGGTTCTGTGTGGGTTCTGCCTCAGACGGTTTGGGTCTTTGTGTTTGATCAGACCTCCAGAACCTCCCCCCTCCTCCTCCTCCTCCTCCTCCTCCTCCTCCTCTCGTCTATATTTGCTCTCCGCCCACACATCTTCTCCTCTCGTTGTCAAGGCAGCGAGGCTCCAGCTCAGCATTATTCATCCACAGACACAAACAGAAACCAACGGGTCCAGAACCGCCTGGAACCAACAGAACTCAGGTCTGACTCGGTTCAGTTCAGATGGAACGTCAGATCCATTTGTCTAAACTCCAGGTGGACCACCCCCCCCCCCCCCCCCCCCCCCCCCCAGGTGGATCCCCCCCCAGGTGGACCCCCCCAGCTCAGACTGTTCATATTATTACTGTTGGTTTGAACTTGAAGGTGAAGTCGTCAAAGCAACAAACGGAAAAAAAAACACCAGAAAAACAATGACATCGAACACATTAGACCAGTGTAAACAGTGGATACAGGACACCAGTGTTCAGCTACAGATAATTAGACAAGAAAAGACAAAAGAAAATAAAAATAGAAACGAAAAAGAACCTAAAACTGTTCATAAAATGGTTTAAATGAACCAGACAAACCTGTATGTTTGAAACTGGATTCACATTTATTTACTTTGGTTCATTTAAAATGGACCAGAGTTTATTTCACAAAAATATTTGTTTGTAGTTTTGTATACATTTTTCAGTATTTCTTTGTAATTTTATATATTTTTTGTATTTCTTTTGTAGCTCTGTATATGTTTTTAAAAAATATTTCTTTGTAGTTTTGCATATTTATTTGTTTCTTTGTAGTTTTGTATATTTTTTTAGTATTTTTTTTAAAAAATATTTCTTTGTAGTTGTGTATATTTTTTATATTTCTTTATAGTTTCGTATAATTTTTGTGTTTTTTTTGTAGTTTTGTATATATTTTTTTAAATATTTCTTTGTAGTTTTGTATAATTTTTGTGTGTTTTTTGTAGTTTTGTCTATATTTTCAGTGTTTCTTTGTATTTTTTATATTTTTAGTATTTCTTTGTAGTTACCTCCGCCAAGGAGGTTATGTTTTTGCCAGGGTTTGTTTGTTTGTTTGTTTGTCTGTCTGTCTGTTTGTTTGTTTGTCTGTCCGTTAGTGTGCAACATAACTCAAAAAGTTATGGACAGATTTGGATGAAATTTTCAGGGTTTGTTGGAAATGGGATAAGGAAGAAATGATTAAATTTAAACGGGAGGGCACTGATCAGCCTTGGCGGAGGTCTGCGCTCTCCGAGTGCTTCTAGTTTTGTATATATTTTTTGTAGTTTTGTCTATATTTTCAGTGTTTCTTTGTATTTTTTATATTTTTAGTATTTCTTTGTAGTTTTGTCTATATTTTTTGTAGTTTTGTCTATATTTTCAGTGTTTCTTTGTATTTTTTATATTTTTAGTATTTCTTTGTAGTTTTGTATATATTTTTTGTAGTTTTGTCTATATTTTCAGTGTTTCTTTGTATTTTTTATATTTTTAGTATTTCTTTGTAGTTTTGTATATATTTTTTGTAGTTTTGTCTATATTTTCAGTGTTTCTTTGTATTTTTTATATTTTTAGTATTTCTTTGTAGTTTTGTCTATATTTTTTGTAGTTTTGTCTATATTTTCAGTGTTTCTTTGTATTTTTTATATTTTTAGTATTTCTTTGTAGTTTTGTATATATTTTTTGTAGTTTTGTCTATATTTTCAGTGTAATTTTGGTGTGATACTTAGTCTTTTTTTTTGCACTTTAAGGATGTGCTGTTAAACTGGTTTTCAGTTTTCCTGTCACTTGAACAACACTTATTTATTCTTATTTTTCTTTTATGTGTTTGAGAACATTTGTCTCAGATCAGAGGAGAACATCACCTCCTGGTTCTCCTGTCGAATAAACGTCCAAACCTCCTGGATCTGAACAGTTCTGCACCGGTTCTGGATTCACTGAACCACACAGACATCCATCTGATGTGGACAAAAGTATGTGGACAGAAGTATGTGGACAAAACTATGTGGACAGAAGTATGTGGACAAAACTATGTGGACAGAAGTATGTGGACAAAAGGATGTGGACAAAAGTATGTGGACAGAAGTATGTGGACAAAAGTATGTGGGCAAAAGTATGTGGACAGACGTATGTGGACAGAAGTATGTGGACAAAAGTATGTGGACAGAAGTATGTGGACAAAAGTATGTGGACAAAAGTATGTGGGCAAAAGTATGTGGACACACGTATGTGGACAGAAGTATGTGGACAAAAGTATGTGGACAAAAGTATGTGGACAGATGTATGTGGACAAAAGTATGTGAACAAAAGTATGTGGACAGACGTATGTGGACAGAAGTATGTGGACAAAAGTATGTGGACAGACGTATGTGGACAAAAGTATGTGGACAAAAGTATGTGGACAGACGTATGTGGACAGAAGTATGTGGACAAAAGTATGTGGACAAAAGTATGTGGACAGAAGTATGTGGACAAAAGCATGTGGACAAAAGTATGTGGACAAAAGTATGTGGACAGAAGTATGTGGACAGAAGTATGTGGACAGAAGTGCAGAAGGTACGGTGAAACTGATGGACCTGACTTTTCTTTTTTTTTTTTTCCCCTTTCTTTTTTTTGGACCTGACTTTTATTTATTTATTTATTTATTTATTTATGAATGGGACTTTTCCAGTTCGGGTTTTAATTCTTCTTCTCGTCGTATGAATCCACCTCCAGGTTTTTGGATCAGACGTGGGTTTTTTTTCTGACTTTGCTTTGATTCATGTTTCATCGTTTTTCGTTTCATGTAAAAGATGAAATGAGGAGAAAAAAAAACGACGCCGTCTCGTCACAGCGGGAGACGGAGACGCCGTCGTCACGGTGACGAACGGCATAAAGTAGAGAATTATACCGACTCATCCATTGTCGTCTCCGGGGACGTCGTCAACGCTGGGACACGAGTCTGGAACAGAAGAGGAGCGGATCCACGACGGGAGGTTCCAGAGAACGACGACCAATGAGGAGGAGGTTTAAGGGTTTATTATTAGGATCGAAGGAAACTGAAGAAAGAAACTAAACTGAGGAGGAGAAACTCAAAAGTCAACAGTTTTATTGAAGGTTATCTTTTAAAACTCTGTCAGAACTGAATACGAGTTCAGTCTGTTTGAAATGTTCAATAATAAAGAAACAGACCGACTGGAAAAAGGATTTAGTCGGAAGGAGGAACAGGTTTATATCAGAGGGTCAGGTCAGTCCACATGGGTCCAGGTCAGTCCACATGGGTCCAGGTTGGTTCAGGTCAGTTCACATGAGTTCAGGTCAGTTCACATGGATCTGCATGGGTCCAGGTCAGTCCACATGGGTCCAGGTCAGTCCACATGGGTCCAGGTCAGTCCACATGGGTCTAGGTCAGTCCACATTGGTTCATATCAGTCCACATTGGCCCAGGTCAGCCCTTATCAGTTCAGATCAGTCCTTTTTTTTTTTTAGCTTCTCTCTAAAATAAACTGACAAACTGACAAAAGTCAGTGTAGTTCATTTTTAGCATCGCTTTTTAAGAGTTTGTGATATTTAAGTTTTTTTTGGTTTTTTTTAGCTTTCCTCTAAAATTGTTTTGAGTTTTTTTGCTTGTTTTTAGAGTTTCTCGGTGCTATTTGCTATAAATGTCCTCATGATAAAGGCTTGAATATCAGTTATTATTTCTTCGCAGATTAAACACTTTTTTTTATGAAACCAGGTGTTATTTTTGATTCTAAATTACTCGTCTTTATTTTTCTGAGTGGGTTTTTTGCTGCTGGTTTTATCTGAATGAATATGGTGTGTGGAGTCATTGTTGGGGGGGTGGGAGGGTTGACCACCTGAACCCCTGTCCCTAGGTCTAAATGGGTCTGGACCCGTTTAATGCCGCCCTCCCCCCCATTGATACCAACACTTTAACTCCAAACTGAAGTCAGATGTTTGCAGACGAGTCGAAGGTGTTTCCTCCACTTTTCTCATCGCGGCCTAATTGATTGTCAACATTATAAAAAGCAACATGCAAATGAAGCCAAACGGCCCATTGTGTCGACGAGGGGATAATTAATGATGAGGAGGGGACAAGGGACGAGGGACAGCGGTGTAACAATGGAAAACGGCGAGCACGTGAACGCATCACGGCTGCAGACGAACAGAACAAAGGCCACGTTACGGAGACGGAAGACGCAGGAAATGAATGAGCGGGGACGGTCCGAGCTCAGGCATTAATAATTAAGAATGTGACAGAGATAAAGGAAACACCCCCCCTCCACCCCCCCACCCCCACCCCTCCACCAGAACTATATAGGGCTTATCGCGTGGACACAGGGCACATTCAGCGCCACAATATCATCATTATTTACAGCAGATGGACAGGCCTATTGTTAGCGCTCACGCCGTCTGTCTCTGGGTGTGTGTGTGTGTGTGTGTTGATAGGTGCTGTTGTGAGGGGGGGGGGGGTGGCAATAGGGGTGGGGGGTGGCAGATTTATGTCGGCCCGAGTCTTGACCCCGTGGCCCAGTGGTCCATGGGAAGCCTGGTGGGTTCGTATAAAGAGGTTTGAGGAGGAGGAACAAAAGGCCGGACAGCGATTGGGGGGGGGGGCATGTTCGCTGTCACTGAAGGACGAGTTTTGACAATAAACTGAGACGCTCAAATATAATCCATAAAGACTGAAAATGTGACATCTGCCGCAGAAACTGATGACAGCGACCGACACAAATGACAAAAAACCTGTTTGTTAAGGTTCGAGACACAATGAACACCAGGTCAAACAGAAAAAGACGGTTGATTATCACCAAAAACGATGCCGACACCGAGAAAAAACATAAAACCAACCAACAAACCAAACATGTCGACTGGTAAAAGTCTCGATTCTCTGTTCGCTGCTTCTTTAACGTTAATATTTTCTGCTTTCTTTCCTCTTCTGTGACAATATGTGACATTTGCAATAACCTGTTCTATCTCCAAGTGCTTTAATTCAAATGTGCAATAACTTAACTTTTATTTTAATATTTTAAATCACTTTTAGAGTGCAGGAACAAAAAAAAGGAAAGAAAAAAAAAACACACACAATTAGGGATGTAACGATATGAAAATTTCATATCACACTTATTGTGACCAAAAGTATCACAGTTATTATTATTATCATGGTTTTGTTGAAATTGTGCTCAAAATGTTCAAAAAGCACTAATACACACACTGAAATAATTTAACCAAGTTGTATTTTGAAAATAAATAGATAGACCGATAGATCGATAGATAGATAAAATAATTGTCACAATGTCCCTTCTGTGTCAGAAACATTCAGATATTAACCCTTAGTGGTCTGAGCCTATTTTGTCTGTTTTTCAGTCCTTTTGATTTGGCCTTTATATACTATATAAACAAATGTTTACTATACCCATGTTTGGGATCTGTTTTTTCAGCACAACTTCATTTATATCATGTGTCTATTCTTTTTTTCACTTTAACCTACTATAAAAACACAAAAGGCCAGAAAACACACAAAAAATATATAAATTTCGAATTTCAAGAATGTATATAATCTATTGCATAAATAACACACAGATGTTTAATGAACCTTTTCAAAGACTTTAAAAGTGAATATTCGTTCCAAATATTAGGTATAGAAAATTAAAATTGTAATAAATTCAAACTATACTCAAATATTTGACATAAAAGCAGATCTTTACATAGGAGTTTTCTCTGGGAAAGTGTAGTAATCACACACAGTTATCATGATAATTAGAACGATAATACTAACCGTCTGCAATTTTACCGCGGTTTATCGTTATACTGGTAATCATTACATCCCTAAGCACAACACAACAAAGGGGGGATGCTGTTCCTTATGCATTCAACAGCTTTTCCGCACCAAGGTTCTAATAGTTTTGGATTTTTCATTCTAGTTTACTTTTATTTAGTTTGGACTTTTTTTTTTTTTCTCTAATTCAGTTCGTTTTAATTCGTTTTAAGAGCAGGTTTTCTAGTTTTTTATTAGTTTTCATTTATTTGTAAATGCTTAGTTTTAGTTTATTTGTAGTTCAGTTGTAGTTCAGTTGTAGTTCAGTTGTAGTTCAGTTGTAGTTCAGTGGTCTCTTTTCTCTTCTTCTCTGTGCTCCTATTCAAATCAATCCCAGACAGGACTCTGCTGCTTTAGTCTCCATGTTTCCAGGTAGAGTGGGGACCAGAAGACGACTGGAAACCACAAGTGAACACAAGTGACGGAGCAAAAAGTGTCGTATGGAGACAGCACAGAAAACTGAGAGAGACAAAGAAATCCATTTAACATCAATCTGACATTGACAAAGACCAAAACGAAGGGAATTTGATCCAGAATTTTTATACATTTTAGTTAGTTTTATAAACACACAATACAGTTTCAGTTAGTTATAGTTTGTCTGTGCTTTAACTGTTTTTATATATTTTAACTGTGTTTATGTTTTGTTTGTTTTTGTTCATGTCTTTTTTTTTTTTTTTTCCTTTGGATTCCGTGACTCAGGGAAATGCACATGAATTCTGATGTACCTATACTGCGATGTATCTGTGCAAATGGCAAATAAAGTCTATTCTATTCTTCTATTCTATTCAATAAATGAATATATTTGAGTTGGTTTGAAGATGACCTGTACAGCTTCAAGGAAAAGTTCATGACATTTTGTTTTAGACCGAATATGCATAAGATTCGTCCAGTTCAACTACATCAATTCTGTTTCATTTGTGGACTTTTTCAATTAAACCCAACACTAAAAGTCCAAGAAAGTAGATGATTTGGACTCAGATGTGAATCAGGATCCAAGAGGTTTCAGAGAAGCTCACCAAATCTGATCCAAAAATCAAATTTTCACAAATATATCATGTTAGATTTTCCAGCACAAAGTTAAAAACACTTGCTTCACATCCATCACCTCCTCCTTCTAAGGTTCGTCCATATTCAACAATTATCCTTATAATCATTACACTGTAAAAAAAACATCTGTAATTTCACAGAATTTTTACTGTTTATTTAACAGATTTTTCCTGTATTTTTAAGATACAGGAAAATATCAATGAAATGACAAAAACAGACTGTGATTTTACATGTCAAATGTAAAATAACATGAAAAACTGTAACTGTGAATAACCAAAAAAAATTAAATTTTTTAAAAGAATTTTTTTCTTTTCACAGAAAGATACAGTTAAATTACATTTACAAATTTATCATAATTTCACAAATATTTCTTTTCTATTCATGAGATTAAACTGTTAATTTAAAGTTTAATACTGTCAATAAAATTTTTTAAAAAAAAAAGATAAAACCAGATAAAATTACTGACAGTTAACAGTAACAGAAGTATTTGTTCTGTCAGTTTAACCAGACTTGTTTGTTCGTTGACAAATATCTTGTGTAATTACAGGAGGTTTCACAACAAAAATGTTGAATAAATGTATTTTTGTGAATGTATAACATGTATAAGCACTGATAAACTGTCCAAATACAGTTTTTATCAGTGGATTGGACAACTGAGTCTCACTGAAAATTATTTATATATATATATTTATAGGGAATTGGATTGTTTTAATACATGAAAATATTCTTTATTAAACATTAAAAAGTCAAAAAATATGCAAAATCTTATGTAAAGTTTGGGCAAAAAACTGTATTTGAATTATGGAAAATTACCGTATTTTTATGAGATGGTTATTTTCCGTTATTTTCCGGTATTTTTTTGGCACCCCTGCTGCTGGAAAAACACAGTTTTTTTTACATTTTTTATTTTTTTAACAGTGTAGAAGAACATTAACATCAGGTCGTCAATTTGTAACTGTTTCAGATGTTTAGATTTCCATTTTCTGCCCTTTACTTGTTTTATTTTTGTTAAATAATGTTAACTATTTCACCTGAAAGAACCAGTTCAACATATGTTTTGTTGTGTTTTCTGTATTTTCGGACACAAACAGTCGGTGGGTTTGTCGCTTCCATTTTAAATCTCTAATTTCCATCTTCTACCTGCTTTTCTCCTCAGGCTTCAGCCCACATGTTCTATCTGTCTGGATTTTCCACAGAATACTGAAAACGTCCAGAATGTGTGAGAATAAAAAAGAAACCGAGTTGCAGATTAAATCGATTGGAAACGTTTCAGAAGAGGCAGAAGAAACGGCTGGATGGTCTGGTCCTGGAGATAAGTCCACATCCAGGGTCCAGATCTGACCTGGAGCAGATCTGCTGGACCCGGAGCCGTTTAGAGATGATGCCCCGCCCCTGCCCCCCAGACCCCACCCCGCCTTATCCAGAGGAGGGGCCTGTTATCTGCCTGAGCACAAATCAAACCCACGTGTGAAATAAACGCCATAGACAGAGTGACAGGTGATTGGATGGATCAAACAGGAGCTGAGGATGCTGGGAAATATCCCACAACCACCTGAACACTGAGGGGTATCGAACAGTGGTGTCAAACAAACGGGCCACCAAAGGGTCCAATCTGGTCCAGGAGATGACATATAAGAGGTGGGAAAGTAGGCGGAGCTTACTAATATAAGCCAACTACAAATAATGACAACTTCAAATTTTTGTTTTTGTTTTCGTGCAAAAAATAACATTAAATTATGAAACTATTTCCATTTCCAAACTCTCCTGTACCAATAAAATGTGAATAGCCTGAACAAATATGAACAACCTGAAATGTCTGTATTAAATTCAGTCCAGTTTGAACTCTTTTCTTCCTGTTCTCAGTGTTTAGTGTCTGTAGATCTGATCCAGAATGCACATGGACTAATGAGAAGTGGAGGAAGAAGATTGTTAAAACTGCACTGATTTTTCTTTAGAAATTTCAGTTTTTTCAGGTTATTCACATCTGTTTCTTTTTTTATTTGGATAGTTTATAAAAGTAAGCATTTTCGTAATTTAATGGGTTTTTTTGCACTAAAACAAAGACAAAAAGTTGGAGTTGTCATTATTTATAGGTTATTTCCTCCGCCAGGAGGTGTTGTGATCACTTTGCTTTGTGTGTGTGTTTGTTTGTTTTCATCTTTAGTGTAAAACTCTTCCACCCATCTTTCCCAGATCTTCCCCACAGATAGGCCTAGGCCCTGGGACCAACCCAGTCCATTTTGGTCCCAGTAGGACAAAGTTCAAGGTCACAGCAAGGTCACAACATCTACAGTTTTCCATCTGTCATCATTGAGACATTTTCCAAAATTCATAAAAAATTCAAAACAACTCTGATTCTCCTCCAGTTGGATCCACCTGTAGCTTAGAACAATCTCTTGTATCTGGAACTAAATTGTCCACATCCACTGTGGAATGTGGACTCTGTGGACATTTACACTGAACACTGAAAATCCCATTTCCCACACATTTAAAATTAGAACTCAACTAATATTGATGTGAATTGAATCTAATTGGACAGACACATGACTGGGACCAGATTCAACTGTTTCTGTGTATGGAACAACCTGGAAACTGTTGGATTTAAACAGAAAGAGTCGATCCACACATGCACAGTGTTCAGGGTGCTTGGTGGAGGTTTGCGTTCTCTGAACACTTGTTATGTTCTTATTGTACTGGTCCGGCCCACTGCAGATCAAATCGGGCTGAATGTGGAACCTGCTCATGTTTGTTCCTGTTCCCTGTTTGACTGCGTTGATTAACCTGTGATTTTCCGTGTTGACGTTGCATTGGGCGTCAGGTCTATGTTTTATTCTGCAGAAACAGACGAGCCGTACATTTTAATTACAGACTCCTGGGCTCAAACCCCCCCCAAGGACCCTGTCATAGGCCGCCACCCCCCCTCTGCCTGGTCGTCCGTTTTATTGGCCTATTGATCCGCCATCACCTCCCGCATGGACGCGGCTGGGCTCATCTGGGCCTCTTTAACATGCATGGAGGTCACCGTAAAAGATCTAATGGACTGGAATCCTATTAGAGGAAGACCAGGAGGATGAAGGCCCCGACACACTGAGCGGCTTTTCCTTTGTCTGCGCTGACGCTGTGATCGATAACCCACTGAAAAGGTCTGAAAGTCTGCTTTAATGTAAATAATTATCCCTTTAGTGGACGTGAAGCTAATCCTGAGACCGACTGAGAAAACAGGATCTACCCCCCGAGTTCTAAACCAGAATGTTTATTTCAGGCGTCAGAGGTTCAGGAAGGAACAGTTCAGAAGGTTCAGGTCTGAAAAGGGTGAAGAAGATAGTTTAGAAAAGGTTTAGAAAAAAAAAAAAAAAAAAAAAAAAACTGAAATAAAGATGGTCCTGGTCTGGGGGGTATCGTGGTCCTGGTCTGGAGGGTATGGTGGTCCTGGTCAGGGGGGGTTGCAGTGGCCTTGGTCTGGGGGGAGGGGCAGTGGTCCTGGTCTAGGGGGTTTGGTGGTTTGGTGGTCTTGGTTCTGGTCTGGTGGATTGCAGTGGTCGTGGTCTGGGGGGTGCAGTGTCCTGTTTTTGGACTGGGGGTGTGGTGGTCCTGGTCCTGGTCTGGGGGGGTAGGGTGTTCATCAGATGGATGGTCATGTTGGACCTCAGACCTGAACCAGACGATCAAGGCCTTGGCCTGATGATGATGATGATGACACTCAGATGATGAAGAGGAGGAACCCCCTCATGGCTACTGCCCCCCCCCCCCAACAAATCAATGACACATTTGCATCAGAACCAGGACCTGGGGGGGGGGGGTCTGGAAGCATATGGGGGTGGAGGTCTGATGTGGTCTTATTGTCTGTGATGAAACCACAGTTCTAACACTGCATCAAAAAAATGAAATAAAAATAAAACCAAAGAAGAAGAAAAAACCTCTGAACCTCCAGAGGAAACCAGGAGAAGAAACTGATGGAGGTTTTATGATTATATGAGGACAAGGACCTGATGACGGACCTACAACGGACCTGATGACGGACCTATGATGGACCTGATGACGGACCTATGATGGACCTGATGATGGACCTGATGATGGACCTATGACGGTGTATGAGGACCACGTAAGAAAATAAAAACACCTGTCAGGACGAGAAGAAAGTCAAACACAAAAGAATCATAAAGAATAAACTCGTACTTTAAAAAAACCTCACAATTTAACAAAAATAATGATGGATGGATGGATGAACAGATAGATGAATGAACGGATGGATGGATGGATGGATGAATGGATGGATGGATGGGTGGGTGGGTGGATGTTTCTTGACTCCAGACCAACCTTCTAAAGTCAGTCGTTTCCTGTTTCTTGCTCATAGTTCCTTCTTTTTCTTTGGTTTCAGGCTCAAACACACGTCCTGACTCTGAGCCTCAGTCAACGAAGGGTTAATGCTGAACCTGAGGCTGGGGTGTGTGTGTGTGTGTGTGTGTGTGTGTGTGTGTGTGTGGTGTGGGGGTGGTTGAACGTGGAGATGTCCTGAAAATGAAGACAAGCCCAGGGTCTGTCATCGCATCAGACGGATCGTTCAGCGCTGAGGATGAGCGATCAGGACGACGAGGCCCGAGCTAATGACCGTTCGGCGATGACCCCGAGACGGTTAACGACGCCCCCGAACGACGGCCGCAAACGAGCGCCACGGCAACGAGGACGGAACACAGGAAAGACAAATGTACAGAGAGTGCACCCGAGTGTGACAATGACGTTGACCTTTGACCCCAGAGAGGTAATGATGCTGTTAGGGTAGACTGAGGGAGGATCAGAGGAGGAGGAGGAGGAAGAGGAAGAGGAGGAAGAGGAGGAGGAAGAGGAAGAGAAGGAGGAAGAGGAGGAGGAAGAGGAGGAGGAGGAGGATGAAGAGGAGGAGGAGGAAGAGGAGGAGCAGGAGGAAGGAGAGGAAGGAGAGGAGGAAGAGGAAGAGGAAGAGGAGGAGGAAGAAGGAGAGGAAGAGGAGGAGATTAAGGACACAGAGAAGGACAAGGGGAATAAAGGAAAGGAAATGATGGAAGAACAGGAAAGAAAGAACTCACGTATAAGAAGAAAAAAGAGAAGGAACCAAAATGAGACCGAAATAAAAGACAGGAGAGAAAAAAGAGAAGATAAAAAGAAAAAAGGAAAAGAAGAACTGAGAAAGAAGAAGAAAAGAGGTTATTAAAGTAGGAGAGGAAACTAAAGGACACAAGGATGGAAGGAAAGGAAAGGAAAGGACAGGAAAGGAAAGGAAAGGAAAGGAGATTGGCTCCTGCCTCCCTGTTGGTCTGGTCATGTGACCATGGAGGTGGACTCTGTGGTCCTGGTCCGGTCCAGTCCAGTTCAGTCCAGTCACTGGTCCAGTCCAGTCCAGTCCAGTCCAGTTTAGTCCAGTCCAGTCATTGGTCCAGTCCGGTCCAGTCCAGTCCGGTCCGGTCCCTGGTCCCAGTCTGATGCCTGGGTGCAGAGGCTGCATGTGTGAGTGCAGCTGTTTAATGGATCAGCTTTTACAGGATTAAACTGTATTGATGGTTTTCATCACAGCTCATTGATCGGTTTCATCTGCTCATCCCATCAACATCAGCGCTCAGACGTGGAACGTGGACCTAGAACATATGAATGCGGCTTCACCTCAGCCTGCTTTAGTTTGTTTGATTTACATGAACTGGTTTTAGTTTGAGTTTCACTTTAGTTTGATTTAGATTTTATTCTTGTTCATAATTTATCATTAAAATTGGATGAAAACTCAAAACCGAGTAATTTTTAATTCGTGTTTTAACAAGTTTAGTTCAGGCTGCATAGATCAAGGAGTTCTAATTCAAGTTTAAAATTAATTATATCACGTGTTGAATTTTCTGTAATTACATTAACTCTGTTTCCAACATCATTCAATAATATTTAGCATCATTTGGAGATCTGCAGCGGAAACAAGAACATCAGCATCATCTGCACATAATAATAACCACATTAATAATATGATCGTCGTTTTTGGAGAAAGCAGTAAATAAAGTCTGTAAAAAGACCGTTTATTTAATGTCGCACATTAAATATTGCTTTTTAAGAGGGAAATTAATCTACAACGGCGTATTAGGGCCACATAAGAAAATAAAAACTCTGTCATTATGAGAATGAAGTCGTAAAATATTGAGATGAAACCTGCAATTTTATAAGAATAAAGCTAAATACAAAATGAGTCAGAATTTTACGAGAATGAAGTCATGATATTATGAGAAGAAAGTCGTCATATTTTGATCAGAATCATTATCATAGTTTAGAAAAATGAAGTTGTACCCACTTGTCACATAATACAATATTGATAAATAAATAAATTTGTTTGTCAGATATGACGGCGTATTAGGGCCACATAAGAAAATAAAAACAGTCACTATGAGAATAAAGTCGTAAAACAGTGAGATAAAACCTGTAATTTTATCAGAATAAAGCCATGTATTACATTTTACACGCCGCCCGGCTCGCTTGCGTTCAATGTGTTGACTATGAAAGGAAGTTTGTAGCACACGTCGTTTGTGACTATCGATGATATAGATCAAAGTTTCTCAACCTTTTTTGAACAAATGCCCCTTAACCCTTCGCAGTCTGAGCCAATTTTAGCTGTTTTTCAGTCCTTTTGATTTGGCCTTTATATACTATATAAACAAATGTTTACTATACCCATGTTTGGGATCTTTGTTTCAGCACAACTTCATCTATATCATCTGTCTATTATTTTTTCACTTTAACCTACTATAAAAACACAAAAGGACAAAAAACACACAAAAACATAAAATCCAATTTGAAAAATGTTTATAATTTATTGCATAAATAACACACAGATGAACCTTTTCAAAGACTGTAACAGTGAATATTAGTTCCAAATATTAGGAATATAAATAAAAATGTGAATGAATCAAAACTATATTCAAATATTTGACACAAAAGCAGATCTTCTTTACATAGACCCCCCCCCGGTCCTCCCAGTTTCTTCATTCGGTTCAGGTGGTGGGGGGGGGGTCATCCTCCCTCTTACCTGTAATGCTAATGCAGTCTGTGGATTAGAATCTGCAGATTCAAACAGTTTTTTCTGTTTTGAAAAAGGATAAAAAATGGCGACGATATGGTCAGAAATCTAACCCCCCCCATTTTCATTCTTTTATTCACGTTTGTTTGCTCCAGATTCAAACCCTCATATCTCCGCTTGTATTTGTTCTATCAACATCAAATCAAAAGTGTCAGTGTTTCCAGTCTGCACTTTCAAATGCACTTTTCCCCAGTGGACTGACTTCTGATGCTCAGGATGTGTTGAAAATGTCATGTGATTGAGTCATGTGACCGTGGACCCCTAAGGGTTAACGTCATCATGAACCTCCTGTGGGTCTGACAGAGCTTATGTTACATAGGTAGTCCCACTGGGGGGGGGGGCAGACATTACCAGGGTGAGATTTGTTAGGGGGGATGGTGGGGATCAACCCCCCCTCTGGTTTTTACATCCATACTTCTGCTCAGTGTATTTTGTCCTGGGGGGGTGTGGGGGGGTATCAACCAACCTGCTGTAAATCCCATCAGGTTCTGTCACTTTTCTTCCTCCTACATCCTACATTCACCTGAACCCAACTGATGGCAGTCTGAGAATTCACAAACGTCCCTATGTACTGGGGCGCCGCAAAAGGGGGGTGACAAATTCATGGGGCCCAGCATTTGTGTGTGTGTGTGTCTGTGTGTGTGTGTGTGTGTATGTGTGTGTATGTGTGTGTGTGTGTGTGTGTGGGGGGGGGCAAAGCAGTGGAGGGGGTCCAGTGGATACAGGTTAGAAGTTGTGAACATTTCTTGTAAGATCTGCTGAATAATAGAGGAATAGAAGCAGAGAGTTGGATGTTGAAAGTCTGTGAAGTTTCACTTTCATTTCACACCAGCGTTAGTTACGTTAGTTATGGACTGCACCCCCCCCCCCCCCCCGACCACATAAACCCCCCAAAACATCCCCCCTCTGGTTTTTTGACAAATTGCACCCTGGACGTTACCACCGAACACTTGACACATGTCATACCTTATTGTGCAGGACCCATTCCTGTCAGCTCCCCCCCCCCCCCCCCCGGTTGTGGAACACTGATCCCACTGCTTCACTTCTACATGTGGAGTTAAACCTGACTTTAATCTGATGAATTTGTGGATTTTCTTCCAAATATAAATGTTGGACTTCAGGTTCATGATCTGTGGGATAAAAGCGACGCCCTGAAAGGACCCGGTCGGACTAACAGGACTAAGACTAACACCCCCCCCCCCCCCCCCCCCCCCCCCCGTTTCAGTTCAGACAGACTTCTCAACTCGACCCCTTGTGTGAAGCTTTAATCAGCTTAGCGTCTTCTGCCGCCTCTAAGGCCAAACCCACTGACCCGTGGCGTCGTCCTCACTCTCCCTCGTTCAGACGCCGTCCGTACGGCTGACACAGCGCTGCAGCCGCCAAACGCCACCGCTGCGCTCAATCCTATTTGAGCCACGCTTTTAATGTAAAGTGCACGAGCGGGAGTGCACGGTGCGATCGCCGTGGGAGACGAGGCGGCGTTACCAAACCCAGCTTAAAGAGGTCAAAGTGCATCAGAGTGAGAGGCCGACAACACACAGAGGAGCGGAAGTCATTCCACTGATGGTGTGAGTGTGGCTGCCAGGCCCACAGTCTCAGCGTGGGTTTTCCCCGGAGGCAGTGAATGCATCATGTGCATTTAGTTTTTTCCATGTCAGACTGAAGACACAGCGTTTACACTATGTATATGAACCGTTAGCATCATAGTATAATTACTGAACTGATCCACTACATCACAGGTGTCAAACCCATTTTAGTTCAGTTCCACATTCAGCCTGATATGATCTAAAGTGGGCCGGACCAGTCAAATAATAGAAATAATAGGGTAAAAACTTTTGAGTGAAAAAAGTAAAATTCCGTAATGAAAATGTTTACATCTAGGAATTGTACTCAAACATAACATGAACAAATACACTACAAACAAAAAGTTAAGGATATTTCTTTTTTGGGGGGCCTTTTTTTTGTCCTTTTTGCCATTTGTAAATAAAACTATGGTCATTAAAAAAATGTGTTTCAATTCAGTTCACACACAAAAAGTAAGAAGCACTGTATAAGAATCCCAACTGGAAAAAAATGGCCCCAAAATTAAAAATATCCTTAACTTTTTGTTTGTAGTGTATGAACAACCTGGAAATTCCTAACAAAAATAAATGCAATGTTAACAATATTACAGCTTAGTTGATCATTTATACATGTGAATCACAACTTACAGATGGCAGTGGATCTACAAATATACAAAACATTTAATAACATACAGAATATTATTACAATTCCACATACTTCTCTTAAGACATTTCAGATATTCACATTTTTTATGAAAGGCTAGTATATAAATGTAAACATTTTTGTGTGATTTTACAGTTTTTTACACTAAAACAAAGAGAAAAATTGGCAGTTTTCATTATTTATAGGTTATTATGATAGTATTTTACTGGTCTGATCCACTTTAAACTGAAATGACCTAAAATAATTTGAACATCCTTGACTGATAATATCTTCAGTGTAATTTTTGCATTTCACAAATTCATCCCAGGGGCCGGATCGGACCCTTTGGTGGGCTGGATTTAGCCCCCGGGCTGCATGTTTGACACCTGTGCATTACATGGACCAAAGTAGGGGTGTTAGGAAATATCAATTCTGCAATATATCACGATATTTCATTTCACGAGACTGTATCAATATATAAGAGTACTGTATCAATATTTTTAGCTATTTGTTCAAACGCAGATATTGTGGAGGTTCGTTTTTGTTTTTCTTTATTGTTTGTATTTTATTTATTATTATTATTTAACACTGTTTTATTAAATAATGGTTATTTGAAGCATCCTAAAAGCACTTTTTACTGTTTTACTGTTCTATTCTATTCTATTCCATTCTATTCTATTCTATTCTATTCTATTCTATTCTGTTCTGTTCTATTCTATAACAAATACGTATAGAAAAGTAGATGTTGAAATGACCCACGAATGCTAACTCTGAACCATAAAGAACTTCCCTTGAATGTCCAACAGCGTCCAACCTGATCTAAAGTTCATCTGTTTGGGTGAAAACGTCCAGACTGAGGTGGACCAACGGCGAGTAAATGGATCGAACCATCTGTCAATCAAAGGTAACGATCACCACGGACCGAGGAGGTGACGTTCTACTAAATATCTACTAGAACTGACCCACGGAGGTGTTGGTCCATGCGTCTACGGTGCATTAACCTGTGTACCAGGGGTCTGAAGGTGCATGTGAAGGCAGGTCTGGGGTCCACAGAAGCTGCAGTTCAACGTTTGAGTGAAATGTTCAGTGAAGGAGGTTTGATCGACCGAGCGGAAACATATCCAGGATCTACTCCAGTCCACGGAACTATTCCACTGAGAGGTGGAACATGTCAACCTCTGTCACGCAACATGGAGGCGTTTCCACAGTGTGAGTGTGAACAGAAGCTCAGGTGTGTCTTCGCATCAGGGATCATGTTTTCATCCACAGAAGAACACATGGAGTTAGACTGGTGTCCAAATATTTATGTCCATCTGACAGACCTGTGTTCATATTCGTCTGTATTTGGACATAAATAAATCTGTATAAACTGTTGAATGAGTTCAGTCGTTCATTACATGTGTTGTGTTTATTTGATCAGAATATGAATGAATAAGTTTAGACAGAATTACAAACAGGAAATCCAACTGGACCAGTGTTCTTTCTCCGATATCACCAATACGAGTTCACCAGCAGGACTCAACTGTTGGAGCTCCGTCTCCACTTCACAGACACTATTTCTGGAGAAGATCCATGGATTCACAGACTGACCATTGGAATGGAATTTGAACTTCTTTATCTAATTCCCTTCTCTGTTCCTGTATCCTTTCCTGAACCCCCCCCCCCCCCCCCACATACACACACACACACACACACTAACTTTACCCAAACACCCTACTGCAGGGGTCTCAAACCTGCGGCCCGGGGGCCAAATGTGGCCCACCAAAGGTTCCAATCTGGCCTGTGGGATGAATTTGCAAAGTGCAGAAATTCCACAGTCTTGAACTGAATTAAGCCAAAAAAAATTTAGCTTGAATTAAGGAAAAAATTTTGAATTAAGCAAAAAAAAAATCTTCAATAGAAGTAAAAAAAAATCTTAAAGTAAGCCAAAATTTTTTTTTAAATTAAGCAAAAAAATCTCAAATTAAGCCAAAAAAAAAAACAAAAAACAAAAAAACTTGAATTAAGCAAAAAATCTTGAACTTCATTTTTTTCTTTGTTTTAGTGCAAAAACCCCATTAAATTATGAAAATATTTCCATTTCCAAACTCTCCTGTACCAATAAAATGTGACTAACCTGAACAAATGTGTCCAACCTGAAATGTCTGTATTAAATTCAGTCCAGTTTGAACTCTTTTCTTCCTGTTCCTCAGTGTTTAGTGTCTTTGTAGATCTGATCCAGAATGCACATGGACTAATGAGAAGTGGAGGAAGAAGACTGAGAAAATTACACTGATTTTTCTGAAGAAATGTCCATCTTTTCACATTAATCACATCTTTTTTTTTTGTCTGGATAGTTTATAAAAGTAAGTATTTTCATAATTTAATGGGGGTTTTTTGCACTAAAACAAAGACAAAAAATTGTGGTTGTCGTTTATAGATTATTCTGTTCTTATGTTACTGGTCCGGCCCACTGGAGATCAAACTGGGCTGAACGTGGAACCTGAAAGAACATGAGTTTGAGAGCCCCGCCCTACTGTGTGTGTTCATTTTCTTGGAAGGTAACAGAAGGGGACTGTTTGTTAAACCCTGGGACTCACCACTCAACCCAAAGGCCCTTTGAAGAGACTGGAGGTGTCATTTGAAAAATGGGATTCACCAAATAATAAAAGGTGGATCTTGTGAGAAGCTCTTGGTCTTTTCTTCACAATCGCTGCTCATGTGTAGAACTGACCTTTCTTTGCAAAGAAATAAAATCTTGTCAGCCAGCAGAAGTCTATTTAATTATTCACCAGCAGCAGAGCCAAAATTTCCGTAACACCATGAGTTCAGCTTCCTTCTCCGTGGTCAGAACATTGGACTAATGCTTGGATTGGACCTGGTTCCATTCTCTGACTTGGTTATCCATCTTGGACAGTGATCCTGTTTGATCTGGCCCTGATCTGGACCTGAGCTGGCCCTGATCTGGACCTGAACTCTTGGTCAGTCTGTGAATAGATGGATCTTCTTCTCCAGAAATACTGTCTGTGAAATGGAGACGGAGTTCCAACAGTAGAGTCCTGTTGGTGAACTCGTATTGGTGATATCAGAGAAAGAACACTGGTCCAGTTGGATTTCCTGTTTGTAATTCTGTCTAAACTTATTCATTCATATTCTGATCAAATACACGAAATACATTTAATGAGCAACTGAACTCATTCAACAGTTTATACAGATTTATTTATGTCCAAATACAGACGAATATGAACACAGATCTGTCAGATGGACATAAATATTTGGACAGACTCCTGACCCCATAAGACCCACCTCTACTCCTCCTCCTTCTTCTCCTTCTTCTATGGTTCTTCTCCTTTTTCTTCTTCTATGGTTCTTCTCCTTCTTCTTCTTCTTCTCCTTCTTCCTCTCCTCCTCCGTCCTCCATCTTGAACTCTGCTGTTGGAGTCTGTCTTCGTCTTCTGTTGATGTTATTTTTTTCTTCCATTTTCATCGATTCTTCTTATTTTTCCGTCGATGCTGGGTTAAACCGTGATTGTTTTTCTTTCTCCTGTCCTACTTGCTTCTTTCCACATTTCCTTTCTTCTCTCCTTTTCTTCTCCACCCATCTTTTCCCTGTCTGTTCTTTCCCATCTCCTCTTCTTCCTCCTCTTCCATCTCTTTCTTTCTCTTCCTGTTGTTGGATGATCTGTCTGTTTATGAACGCTCTCTTCTTCACAGGTTTCCTCGTCTCCAGCAGAGCCGGGTTGTGTGTCTGAGTGGAAAAAGTTGCACATGCTCACGTGTCGTCTCGTGTCCCGTGGCGGCGGCGGCGGTGGGCGATGCCTCCTGACACGGTTCTTTGCGTGACAGTGGATTGTGGACTGATGGACTGCTGCTGAAAACAGAGAACAGGAGCAGACGGAGGCCTCGCTTTTCTTCTTCTGGGGTTTTTATTCTGGAAACGTTAAAGACCAGACGCTCCAGTGCGACAGAATTGGAACCTTCAGGAACCGTCTCTGTTTGCTTTAAACTACTGATGTCCCCGTCTGGATTTTTTTGCTTCTGATCCGATTTTTTTTGGGATTAGTTTTTGCCGATACTGATCCAATACCGACTTCTACAATGAAATTTTGATTTAAATTCAGAGTCATTATTTATAGGTTATTATTCTATTCTTTGACTGTAGGTCCCAGTTGGTCTGAATGTGGAACCTGAACTAAAACAACTATGACACCTTTGACTCTTATTCACTTTAGGATCATTTTTGCACTTTCCAAATTCATACTGTGGGACAAATTAGAACCTTTGGTGGGCCAGTTTTGGCCCACGGGCTGTATGCTTACCCCTGCTGTGGTGTGTCTATGGACAGGTCCGTCCAGGTTCTATATGGAGGTACATTCCGTGCCGTATGTTAGTGATGTGCAGATCAGCGGGTTACTGTGGATTGGGTTGGGTTGGGTCAAAAGAATGTCAGTTTATTTGTGGCGTGGGTTGGGTCAAATAATTGCACAAAAGCCCCGCGGGTTGAGAAAAACCTGACTTGTGCATCAGTACTGGGCCATAAAGTGAAAGTGAAACTTATAGATATTTTACTACCGTACTTTCTGGGCTACAGAGCACACCTGAGTATAAGCTGCACCCACCAAATTTTAAAAGAAAAAAATATTTGTACATATATAGGCTGCCGTATCATGATCCTAGTATTGCAATTTGTATCGTATCGCCAACTTCTTGCCAATATGCAGCCCTAATAATGAATATCTGAACCATCTCCAAACTGCAGATCTGCAGATCCATCTCACCATGGACCCGGTCCAATCCTCCGCTAACGCCTAAACCCGTCCGACAGGTGAGGCGGCGTCTTTCACAGGTTTACAGCTCACAAACTCAGCTTTACCTCAGCTAACCCTAACCGTCGTACAAATCCACTTAGCTCTGATGTGGAGTGGAGCCAGAAAATCTCCAGATGGAGCTCAGAGCGACAGAGCAACAGAGAAAGAAACCTGTTCAAAGTCAACGTTAACTGAACGTTCTCACTACAACACAGTCCTTAAGCAGAAAAAAACAACTTCCAATTATATGAATTAATGTTGAATGTACAGAAACATGGCATTAAAGATGGACGGGTTCAGTTCTGGAACTTCAAATGAATACAATTTTAAAATAAATAAAAACTAAATATGACAGTTGACCTGAGGGCGGAGTCAAAAGAAGGTTCACATCTGAGGGACAGACACAGGACCAAGGTAGTCCAACAGGACCAAGGTAGTCCAACAGGACCAAGGTAGTCCAACAGGACTGAGGACAGAGACTAGGGATGTACCGTGTGTACTCGTAAAAGTAATCTGATACAAATGCACTGATACCACTTACAGCCGTGTGACATTCTCAGTTCAGTGCAGCAGGTACGAGGAGGAGGAAGAATGTGTGAGTGTGAAGAGTGTGGAGACTGAACTGAATAAATGAGGCTGATCACAGTAAGGCTGACTGACAGTACCGTTCAGACACAGACAGATACAGACGCAGCCTTCTGTCCGTCCTCTGCGTACATTCATCTGTTTTCCAGCTGATGGAGGATGAGTACCCAGACACAGAATACCAGCGGGAGTACGGAGCGGTGCGGACCGCCGCCAGTGGAAGTGAAAACCGAACTGACCACTCATTTGTCTTTTCTCTTCCTGCTGAAGCTAAACTTTTAAACCTTACAGAGAAAACGCTGCAGCATTAGTATCACAGTAGTGTTTCCTCTGTCGTCTCCATGTTTGTTATTACTGACTTTCTTCTTCTTCTTCATTAAACTTTCCTCTTCTTCGTGGTATTTGTCCAGTATGGTTAATTCAGAGCGGCGCCCCCTGGTGGATTAGTTGACAAACGCTCATTCCAACACATTAAATGTCAGTAGCAGCACTTTGTTCCAGTCAGACTAATGACAACGACAATAAAGCACATTTACAAAAGGAACTAACAACTGGAATGGGATTACTAAGGACTAGGATCAGTACTCAGTATCGGCAAGTACTCAAATGTAAGTACTCATACTCGGTCTGGAAAAAAGTGGTATGGGTGCATCCCTAACAGAGACAGGACAGAGGTAGTCCAACAGGACTGAGGACAGAGACACTTGGTTCCCCTTTTAGAGTTTCTGAACCTTTGTGTTGGAGGACGTTAAAGAAGACGTGTCCATGAAGTGTCCATCACTCTGTGTATTTATTCCATTCCATGCAGCTCTGGACTAAATTAATGAGCAGATTAATATAATTATCTGACATTTAATGGAACCGAACTGTGGTGATTGAATGATTCACCTCCAAACAGGAGACAAAGAAAAGCCTCGTTAATTTAATCTGTCTGTTTCGAAGCTCTGAGGAAAACTCTGAATTCCAGCGTTTTCAGGTCCATGTTTAGTCAAAGTGATAAAAACTGTCGGCAGGGAGAGACGGACGAGTGTGGTTTGTGTGTTCAGTTATTTGCAGATTTGACATTTGGACAGAATTAAGAGGCGTCTAATTGACATTGAGGAAACAGGAGGGGGCGGAGTCAGAGTCCAGACGGGTCGAGATAATTAACCCCGTCTTCAAGGACTGGGCTGCGTCTGATCGCCGGGTAATTACAGATTTCTAATCCTCATTTAGAGTAATTAATCATATGTGAAGACGGAGCTGACAGGAAACCAGAGCACAATTAGGAAACACAGGAGCAGCTTCAGCTTCAGCATCTTCATCATCATCATCACCTTCATCATTCCTCGTCTTCATGTGAAAACCTCCTCATGCTTTAGGTTGGAGTTCACGTTGGTTTATTTGTTGTAAAGTTCTAGATCTTCTGCTGTGTTCAGGCTTTTGTCGATGAAAACGACTCCAGGAAAATCCAACCAAACCCGTTCAAACCGAGCGTCTTTAATGGTGAAACTGTCCAACCTTCCCAAAGCTGCTGGTGTTTGATGAAGTTGTGCTTGTGTCTTTATTTCAGTCGGTCCTGCTGTAGAACCTGCTTCTGTGGGAACATCATATTTATTTGATAGTTATGGATCGGCCGCGGTCAGTGAACGCCTCATGACTTATTCAGACTGCACTCAGATCAAAGAACTCCACCTCAGAGACAGCAACAAGTTCAGCAACGAATGAGTCAATACCAGCAATGGAAGGGCAGGGAGTCAACAGAGCAACAGCACAGCGACATGACAACAGGGCAGCAGGACAACACAATGACACAGCAACACAATGACACAAGACAGCAACATGACAACATGGCAACAGGACAACAGGGCAACACAATGATACAACAAAAAGATGGCCCAACAAACACAGCAACATGACAACACAATCACACAAGACAGCAACATGACAACACGGCAACAGGGCAACACAACAACACGATGACATAACAACACAGCAACACGACAACATGGCAACCGGACAACATAGCAACAGGACAACAGGGCAACACAATGATATAACAACACGATGACACAACAACACAGTGAAAGGACAACAACACAACACAACAATATGACAACATGGCAGCAGAACATCAGGACAACACAATAACACAGCAACACCACAACATGGCAACACAACAACACAGCAACATGGCAACACAACAACACAGCAACATAACACGATGACACAGCAACACTATAACATGGCAACAGGACAACACAATGATACAACATGATGCCACAACAACACAGCAACAGAGCAACACAATGACACAAGACAGCAACATGACAACATGACAAAAGAGAAACACTATGATACAACAACACAGCAACACGACAATGTGGCAACAGGACAACACAATGACACAGCAACACAGCAACACGACAACATGGCAACAGGACAACACAATGACACAGCAACAGAGCAACACAATGACACAAGGCCACAACATGACAACATGGCAACAGGACAACAGGGCAACACAATGATACAGCAACACAGCAACATGACAACACAATCACACAAGACAGCAACATGACAACATGACAATATGACAACATGGCAGCAGAACATCAGGACAACACAATAACACAGCAACATGACATAATGACAGAGCAACACTATAACATGGCAACATAACAACATATCAACACGACAGCACAACACAGCAATACAACACAGCAACACAGCAACATGGCAACAGGACTGATCTGAAACCTGACACCACTAAAATGTGTATGTGAACTAAATATGAAAAAGCCATAAAAACATATTTAAACTCAACTGGGACAGAACCTGAACCGACAGGGCTGAACAGCTGACTCCAGACCAGCTGAATGGAGACTCAACAGGATCTGACATTTACCCACAAATCCACTGGACTTGATCTAATTTAATCAAACCAATAAAAAGCAGAGGCAGAAAAATGAGCCAAAGTTCATTATGTTCATTTAATTATTGAGAGACATGACATTTACACAGAATTAACCAACGGCGAACTGACACCGGACAGGCCACGCCCACTTCATTCACATCCGACACAGTCCAGATCAGCTGAGTTTGAACCATCTGATGGAACCGAGACTTCCACCTGTTTTTACCCCAAGTTTTTTTTTCTGTTGTGTGTCTGTTGTATGATCGTTGTGTGTCCGTTGTGTGTCAGTTGTGTGTCTGTTGTGTGATCGTTGTGTGTCTGTTGTGTGTCTGTTGTGTGATCGTTGTGTGTCTGTTGTGTGTCAGTTGTGCGTCGTCCCCTCAGGTGCATTGTGGGTCCACTCACACTGTCCATAAACAGATTAGTCAGAACGTTGGGAATTACGACACTAAATGAGCTCATTGGGATGTAATTGAATCAGGTCCCTGAACGCAGCACGGGGCTGAGACAGATGATCTGCCCGGCAACAAGTCACACTGTCAGGGGTCGACTGAGGACAGCGTCTGATTGGCTCTGAAGACACTCACTGATGGGTCAACTTTTATTTGATCAGTTTCACAAATGCAATTTAAATAAATAAATAAATAAATAAATAAATAAATAAATAAATAAATAAAATCTGTAGAGGAGAAGCAAAAAAAAGCTCAAATTTATAAAATAAATAAATAAATAAATAAATAAACGAACAAACTACTGAATCGTTGGAGGAGAAGCAAAAAAAGCTCAAATTTATTAACTAACTAACTAACTAAATAAATAGACTACTAAATCTGTAGAGGAGAAGCAAAAAACAAAGAGATGAAATTCATAAAATAAATAAATAAACAAACAAACAACTAAATCTGTAGACAAGAAGCAAAAAAGCTCAAATTTATAAAAAAACAAACAAACAAACAAAGAAATAAACAAACTACTAAATCTGTAAAGGAGAAGCAAAGAAAAAGCTCAAATTTGTAAAAAAGATAAAAAAAATAAAAAAATAAATCAAATAATGTGCAGGAAGAAGCTCAAACTAAACTTCTGTTCAGACTGTTCTTTTTTATTTTACTCGTTCCACTCGCTTCATCTTTCTTGTGAAACCTGTGAAGCTGAAACGACAGGTTTCAGAAACAGAAGCTAAAATCTGACTAATGAGTCCAGATCCGTCTGCGTCCGTCGTTAACGGTGTTATGAGACTAAATGAACTAATAAACCTGAACGCCGTTAAAATACGATAATTATCTGCCTTAAAGTGAAGCCCAGTCGGAGGAAAACGATCCGTATTTACGACTTCACTGGGAATTAACACTCATTTCACCAGGTTCCTCAAAGGCATCGCGTCATTCTGAGTCTGAACCGGCCAATCACAGCTCCCCGACGGCCCATAAAGCACCGGGACAGAGGACGCCGTCGTCATAGCAGCGCGTTTCAGTTCGATCCTTCGCCACATCCTTGACCTTCAGCAGCAAAACGAGACTCATAAAGGACGAGAGACGAATGAAAGAGAGGAGGACGACAAACACATAAAAGATATGAAAAAATATATAAAACATTCATTCACTCATTTTCTGAACCCGCTTTATCCTCACTAGGGTCACGGGGGTCGCTTGGAGCCTATCCCAGCTACATAGGGGTGAATATAAAACATGCAAAATATATAAAAAAATATATAGAACACGTAAAATATATTGAAAAATATAAAACACGTAAAATATATCTAAAAATATATAAAACCCATAAAACATATAAAAATACACCGAACAAAAACGTAAATGCCCCGCTTTTGTTTTTGCTCCCATTTGTCATGAGCTGAACTCAAAGATCTAAAACTTTTTCTATGTACACAAAAGGCCTATTTCTCTCAAATATTGCTCATAAATTTGTCTAAATCTGTGTTAGTGAACACTTCTCCTTTGTCCTTTGCTGAGATAATCCATCCACCTCACAGGCCACTCTAAAATGTGCAGTTTTATCACACAGCACAATACCACAGATGTCACAAGTTTTGAGGGAATATGCACTGGTCATGCTGACTTCAGGAATCTCCACCAGAGCTTCTGCCTGTGAATTGAATGTTCATTTCTCTACCATCAGCCATCTCCAAAGCTGTTTCAGAGAATTCATGAAGAAGACTGTGCGAGGAAAATGGTGGTCACACCAAATACTGACTGGTTTTCTGACCCCCCTGGACCACCCAATACAGTAAAAGTGCACATTTTAGAGTGGCCTTTTATTGTGGCCAGCCTAAGTCACACCTGTGCAATAATCCTGCTGTCTAATCAGCATCTGGATCTGCCACACCTGTGAGGTGGATGGATTATCTCAGCAAAGGACAAAGGAGAAGTGCTCACTAACACAGATTTAGACAAATTTATGAACAATATTTGAGAGAAATAGGCCTTTTGTGTACATAGAAAAAGTTTTAGATCTTTGTGTTCAGCTCATGAAAAATGGGAGCAAAAACAAAAGTGGTGCATTTATATTTTTGTTCAGTGTATAAAACACGTAAATTATATTTAAAACAGAAAACACGTAAAATATATTTTAAAAATATTAAACATGTAAATTATATTTTAAATATGAAACATGTAAAATATATAAAAGTATAAAACGCTTAAATCATTTAAAATATAAAACACAAAATGTATAAAAATATATAAAACACGTAAAATATATAAAAAATATATAAAACACGTAAAATATATTTAAAAAGTATAAAAAACTCAAATTATATAAAAAAATATACAAAGCATGTCAACTATATAAAAATATAAAATGCGTAAAATATATTTTTAAAAAAACATAAAATATATAACAACACAAAACATGTAAAATTTATTTAAAAAAAATATGAAACACGCAAAATATATTAAAATCTAAAACTTGTGAAACATATAAAACACATAAAATATGTAAAATGCATAAAATGCTGCAGGTTTTGAGCTGCAGGAAAAAAAATAATTTTGCTGAAAGAAGTGAAGAATTTGTTAAAACCTGCAAAATGCTTCAAGAAAAGCTCAATACAAGATATGAATGAGCCAAAGTTTTTAGAAATAAGACAAAAACAAACCGAAAACTGCACCGAAAGACGCTGAAAGTAAATGAAAAACTGTTTCAATTGTTCAAAGAAAAGATAAAGTCAAGCTGAAAACTAGCAACAAATAAAATAAATAAACAAATAAATAAATAAAACAGATTTTACAAAGAAGCTGAAACGAAGCTTCAGTTCAGATGAATATGAATCATTTTTACTTGTTTCAGTCCAATGGAGACGCTGACACTGACTGAATTAACACATTGTCATGGCGACCTTGTTAAAACCCACAGTAGAAACAGTAGAATCTGTCTCTAATCCACGTTTCTGATGTTGACAGGAAGTGTTTCCACCTCCGTTCATTTGCCGCCGCCTCGTCGATTCATCATATCTGTCCATCAAATGCACAAAACACAAACACACACACACACACACACGTGTCCTTGTTGACACGGCGACCGGATGCCGTGGTAACAGGAAACACGCTGCCTTTAATTGGTACATGGCAGAATCTGACGTTTCATTTTCACTTTATGACACAGATGTGAGTCGTTACGAGTTCAGGTCACGAGTTCAGCCGGTTATTGATGAGTAGAAGAAGAAAATAAATCACCTCAGAAGAAGAAGAATGAACGAGGAAACGAAAGAAACCTGAAGGATCCGACATGAACAACGGCGCTAATTAAACAGAGACACTAAAAAAACAGAGAGCAGTTGAAAAAAAAGATGAACAAAGAAGTAAAACTGCAAAAGGTCTGAGGAGAAACTATAAAAACAACATAAAAACAGCATAAAAGAAGATACAACAAGAAAAAAACAAGATACAACAAGAAAAAAACAAGATGAACAAAGAAGTAAAACTGCAAAAGGTCTGAGGAGAAACTATAAAAACAACATAAAAACAGCATAAAAGAAGATACAACAAGAAAAAAACAAGATACAACAAGAAAAAAACAAGATGAACAAAGAAGTAAAACTGCAAAAGGTCTGAGGAGAAACTATAAAAACAACATAAAAACAGCATAAAAGAAGATACAACAAGAAAAAAACAAGAT